>NC_085947.1:4244924-4547954 GCF_963556715.1 Cydia fagiglandana
ATTAAATATTTTCACCACACCAGCTCGGAAAGGCTTACTTTGCACTTCAAAAACTAATAGCAAAGTTGCATTTTATTCACATGTGAGGCAAAGTAATCAAATGCAAATCTTGAGTTGTTTTCTTATGTTTGATGGTAGAATTGACTTTTAAATGATGATTTTGGATGATAATTAATATTTAATAACAATCATTTGGATTTGATTTGGTTTGATTGTGTTTGATATTTTACATTTAATATTTGCTTCAGGTAGGTGTGGTGAAAAATTTTGTGTTTCACTCGGGAGCAAATTTTGTTTAACCCTCGTGCTTTGAAACCCTCGCAACGCTCAAGATTCCATTTTTCGAACCACTCGCTACGCTCGTGGTTCAATTTTGGAATCTTTCGCTTGCTCGGATATCAATATTAGCACGAGCGGTTAAACAACAACTTTGCCCCCATGTAAAACAAATAACTATTCTCTGGGTATATCAGGATATCGCTCCCACACATATTCTATACAGTCGTGCCAGTAAGAAGCTCGCTAATAATTAAGGCCTGTGCACACCGGCTGCGTGTGCGTGACGTGCACGTGCGCGTGCGGCGTTGTAGTATACGGATCCTTATGAGAGATGGCACACCGCTTGCGTGACGTGTGCGTGTGCGGCTTCAACATTTTAGCGCACGCACACGCGCACGTCACGCACACGCAAGCCGGTGTGGCTCGGCCTTTATGAAATCAAGGCGAAATTCGAGTACCACTCCTATTAGATTAGGTAAGTGATTCGTAAAACCAGTTACCAAAGAGCCGTGAACTACTGAAATTTCTTTTATTTCGCATGGAAACAATAGACTACTTGGGCTCTTCTTGAACTGGGCAATGGAAGAATTCCAGAAAACATGTGAGCACGAATAAGAGTACCTAATTAGTTTTGGAATTTTCTTTGTTAAAAGTTTGCAAAAGTTAAAGTAGGTAAATAGTTTACTTCTAAGAATTCGAAGTGAGCAATTAGTGATACGGCCCGGTTCGAACTTTAAGATACCTACTACCTACGTCAAAAATTTGATAAAGATACGACACGGATCGAATATCAGTGTCGAAAGTGACGTTTTTGTTTGACAAAACGTCACTTGTGTAAAATTAAGTTTGCTGAAATAAAAGTCGTCTGTGCTATCAAAGTCGCTGCCGAGTTAGCTTGGTCTGACTCTACCATATTTTTTAATATATGGAATAGATTGTGACTTTGTCAATGTGAAATGATAAAAACCGGGCAAGTGCGAGTCGGACTCGCGCACGAAGGGTTCCGTACTATAATGAAAAAAAAAAAAACAAAAAAAAGCAAAAAGAAAACGGTCACCCATCCAAGTACTGACCCCTCCCGACGTTGCTTAACTTTGGTCAAAAATCACGTTTGTTGTATGGGAGCCCCATTTAAATCTTTATTTTATTCTGTTTTTAGTATTTGTTGTTATAGCGGCAACAGAAATACATCATCTGTGAAAATTTCAACTGTCTAGCTATCATGTGTAACTAAGGGTTCTAATTTCAAAAACAAAACAATTGCTGCTGGGTCTCAGGCTCAGGTTAAATATATCCTTCATATTGTAATACTAGTGTAGGTACTAAATAATCAAATGGAAGTTAGGTTAGTCTATAAGACTAACGGCTCGATTCGGAAAATGAATTAGATTTCTACTGTAAAATGTAAAAAATGTTTATTGTGTTAAACAATACAATTTGAATACAATTACAATTGAGTCCTCCTTGTAAGTATATGTATACCTGTATCAGGAGACTTCAACAAGTTACGATATGGATAATTTAAAGATATTTGTAAGATAGATATGTCAAATTTGACGTTTCCGCGATTCTGGAGGTCCTCTTGAACGATTTCGACTAGTTATGACTTAGATGTCCAAGTCACATCTAGTCGATATCTACTGTAGATCTAATTGATCTCTAAATCGTCTCTAGATCTTGTGATTATCTCGAAATCCGAATAGGCCTGTAAGTATTCCCAGGCTAGATATATAATGTAAATATAGATAGTCGTATTGAATAAATGTGTGTATTTCTATTTTGTGTCCGGATAGCATCGTCGTGTTGCACGCAATACGGTGTTTAGTGGGAGAAAACTTGTTTTACTAAGATATTACGTTTGTTCTAGCAATAAGCAGGCTTCCAACCCGGATTTCGTAAAGGCCCCTGTAAACAATGGCACAGAATAAATAATAGTACTAAGAACAGAAGACTCACTCTCTAACAAAACGCGTCTGTTACGATCAGCACAGATATGGCCGCTAGGTGGCGACAGCGCCACGCGCGGCTTATGGCAAGCCCCAAAATTGGGGCAAAACGGATGTTCTTTTAGCAACATGTAGCAAAGCGACGAAATCGCGGAGTGAGACACGCCGGACAATGGGCCAGCGCCGGCCACGCCAAGGGACGCATTTATGCGTTAGAAGGAGCAAGTGATATTGCTATCTCATTCTACCGCATGGCTGCGTCCCTTGGAGTGGCCGGCGCTGGCCCATTGTGTACAGGGGCCTTAAGGCTTATCGCACCTCACGAGAGCGTCAACTCAACTCTATAAATTAGTGCTGCTCGACACAACGTTGGCGCAACTGCGCAGCGACGACATTTTCCATAACGCTGACGGCATTGTAATAAAATTTATTTCACCACACCAACCCGAAGCAAATATTAAATGTAAAATATCAAACAAAATCAAACCAAATCAAATCCAAATGAATGTTATTAAATATTTATCACCCAAAATCATCATTTAAAAGTCGATTCTAGCAGCAAACATGAGAAAACAACTCAAAATTTGCATTTCATTACTTTGCCTCACATGTGAATAAAATGCAACTTTGCTATCGGTTTTTGAAGAGCAAAGTAAGCGTTTCCGAGCTGGTGTGGTGAAATAGTACATTTCGATGCTAGTGCGGAAGGTATGTCATTACTTCACGAGTACCGAGATATCGGACTCGGGACGAGTGAAGAATGACATTTCCGCACGTGTATCGAACGACGTTTTTTAATACAGTTGCGAAAAAATAAGAAAAACATTGTTAATCGTACACTAAACAAAAGTGGTAACAGTGACAGCTCGGTTAGACGTCGTCTTTAAGTATATTATATCTATGGGCGTTTGGCAGCTATTCCGTTCCATTCAGTCAACTTATTAAGAACGGAATTTTCAATATTGAATATTAAAAAATAAACGTGTTATAATGATGAAGAGGTAAGTAATTAAATATGAAATATGTAATATTTTTCGTATTCTTACATTAACGGTAGGTTTTTATGCTGATTACGACGTTTAAAGGAAACTAATATTAACACTCATCAATAAGTAGTCGTGAATTGGAACAAGTATAAATTTAAAAAAAATGGAAAAGTAAAAAGCACTAGTTCGAGATAACCAACTTTCCGCACGCTAAACAGCTACGTAAAGTAGCACTTTTTGAGCAACTGTATTAAAAATAATATTAACGTAAAGATTGAGGTTTTCATTGCACTCTTCAGATTACTCGATGGCCCTTACACAGAGGTATAAATTTTACTAATTGCCGTTCTTGTTATGGACAATGGAACTTAATTAATACTCAGATAGATTTCGTCCGATTTCCTCAAAAAGAGTACAACACTTGAATTGCCTCTGCCATGGCTGAAACCTCAATTAACTCAAGTCCACAACAACCCCGGAATAATTTAAAAGCAATGCGAGCACTTGTTTGTTATTTATCGCGAGGGCGCTTAACTGGCCAGTGGGCCCGATTCGGATTTTGAAATAGACATCTATTAGATATCTTTTAGACATCTCCAAAATACGATAACGATATGTTTAAGATCTGACAAAATGTTAGCGACGCTACGACAAGGCGCGGATTAGTCTAAGCTAGATTTAAAATATATTCGATTAAGGCTGTATTCGAAATAAAGATTTAAAGATAGGTAGGGAAACCGCGATTAGATTGTTAATAGATATAAGGACTTGTAATATTCGTTAGTTAAGTCGTAAGCTCGTATTAAGTTTTAGGTCACCTAGTACGATAGGTAAAAATGACTAAACTTATTTTCGGAATCCTAAGTAATCCCTATAAACTAGGCAAATTAATGTAGACGCTGCCATTGGTCAACCAAAGTGGGCGGGTCATGACAAGGAAGTCGCGAAATGAAAGGGACAGCACGACACGTTCCCATTGGTCGATCAAATCCAGGCTTAGCGCGACAGTATAGCGCAATTTTCACTATGAAACTAGCATGTTTCCTTTAATAGGTCATTATCCGTTAGAGTTACATCATGACAATGTTTGTAAATATTGTAGATCATTAGCCTAGTTACCCAGTAAGATAAGAATCGTAAGGCAAAACAAGTAAACAAAGCCCTGCAAGCGGGCACAAGGGTAATAAAACGCCTATTGTTCGTGATCCGTAGGCCTTTTGTTATCGCTCGTGGATAGGTTGAAGGGATTACCGAGCTCGTTATTGTTTATTTTTGTAGCTAAGTAACGTGTTTATTTTAACTATTTGTAATAGTTTTAAGTCGATAGTTAATTAGATATTTATAATATGAGTCGCGAAGCGATATGGAGATAATGAAAATTCACCCGAAAATGACCGTATTAAGTGACTAGTCAATCATAGGCCAAGAAAAACCGCGAATTAAAACGTGATTTTATCTCCCTATCGAAGGTGATTCTCTTTCTAGATTTTTAGTATAAAAGCCAGACGGCACCGCTTCGGATCGTACAGTAATCCAGCAGCAGCCGAAAAGGAAAAAAGGAAAAAGGAAGAAAACCGAAGAAAGCCTGAGGGATCCGAAGCTGTACCGCCTAATCGTTATAGGAGCATTTTTATATGAAGAACGCCGTTAATAAAAGTCAGTTTTTTATACTCGGAATCTTTTAATTAATCGTCGGGGCGATCGAGGACAATTCGTTGAGGGCTTCGCATTACGGTGCATCAGAGTCTGGGCCGGCTGCGGTTTCGAGCGAGGCGCCAGTAGACCAGTTACCTTCTCCAACTGCTATCGTCGGCTATATTGGACGTTGAGAGTTCAATATTTTCTGGTCCTTCGAGCCGGATCTACTGTCAGCGCACCGGGACGTCGTGTTCAAGACTACAGTACCTGCGAAGCAACTGTACAAATGACTGACAAAATGGTCATTACGCGTTCGAGGAAGGCAGCGTCGGTGCAGAGCGACGAGGATAGGCGACGTTATCTGGCTGAGGGCGCGGCGGCCGCGGAAAGGGCTGCCCGCGCCGAAGCGGAAAGGGCAGATGGCGTCGAGGCGGCGCGCCCGCTACTGACACCTATATCGTCGACCGACGCGCTTAGCGATCGTCCGCGGGCCGCTAGCGCTGAACCGTTTGGCGCGGCGACCGCATCACAGAATACCTTCAGGCCACAAGGGACCCCCTCGCAAGATAATACACTGTTGTGGAGCAGGGAGCTCCGCAAGCGGTTACGACGACTTGCGAGGCCCACACCGTTACCAGTGCGACGGGCGAAGGCGAAGCCCAAAGATGTCGCATCTACGCAGCAACAGGGAGTCACTATGGAGTCGAGCACACCGTATGCCCCTGCACCCAGTCAATCCGTACATTCGTGCGCTAGTACGGTCATCGAGGCTAGGCTCTCTCAAGTCGAGCTTGAAGCGAGCGAACGTCTAGCGGAGATACAACGAAAGGAGTTGCAGATCGAAGCCGACTTAATAAAGAAGAGGCTAGAAGCACAAAAATCGCAGATTCGAGCGGAAGGAAGTGTAGGCGCAGTCTCAGTCGTAGGGGACGTCGAGCCACAACAGAAGCGGATCCTGAAGTGGATAGACGACTCTCAGGACGATAAGCCGCTAACCGAACATATCGAGAAGAGGTTAGCCAACGAGCCACCACCGGACTACGAGACTCCTAGACGGCCTACGCGGGACGAGCGACATATGCGACGCCGCTCACCGAGCCGCGAGGAGCGTCAACGGCGATCGGAATCGCCACCGGAGGAGCCCCGTACGCCGCACACGGCGCGTACGCAACATACGGAAGGCACAGTTGCGGAGTCTATGCTGCACTTGTTCGAGAAGATGCAGATGGCGGCTCGCCCGGCACCTAAGGATATCTTCGAGCTACCTCACTTCTACGGCGACGTGAGCGAGTGGCGAAGTTTTTACAATACCTACGTCGAGACTACGAAGCGCTACAAGTTCACCGACTACGAGAACGTTGCAAGACTGCGTATGGCGTTACGCGGGGACGCTAAGATGTGCGTGTCACATGTCCTGTCTACAGCTACTCGTCCAGACATGGTTATACGTATACTGAAGAAGCAGTTTGGCCGAAGCGAGGTGCTTTTGGATAAAGCAATCGAGGACCTACGAAGACTGCCACCGTTGGGGCCGAGTGCGAACGACCTCAACACGTTTGCAATCAAGATTATGAACGTCGTATCTACTATCATGGACATAGATAGAAGACACTACGCCGACAATCCGTTGCTGATACGAGAAGTAACCGACCGTTTATCGCCTCATCTACGAAGCAGATGGTGCGACTACGCCAACAGACATCGAGATACTGACGACCCCGAGATCCTGCAGTTGGCTGATTTCCTAATGGAAGAGAGCGAGCTAGAGATGTCGTTCTGTCACGCTCGCGCGCCGGTGAAGCGCGCGCAGGGACAGACGACAGCACCGTTCGCGCGCGCGCCCGGCGCTAGACTGAACGCGCCCGCGCCGCGCTACTCCATCCCCACTCCAGCTCCGGCCGCAAATCGATGCAGCGGAGCGCAGAAGGCTACGTATGCGGCTCGACAAATCACAGCGAAGAGCACGTGTCTGTACTGCGGTGGCAATCACATTACTACAGATTGTCGCAAGCTGGCCGCGCAGAGTATAGGCGCTAGATGGGAGTGGGCAAGACTCAACCGTATATGCTTCAGATGTATGGACGCGAAACATTTGAAGTCGCAATGCAACGCGAAAGGGTGTGGCGTGACAGGCTGTCCGCACACGCATCATCGTTTGCTGCACGCCGAGCCTATGCAGGCTAGCAATAATATCAGCGGAGCTACAATGGCGGTAGCTCAATCGACGCATCGAGTGGTCGCCTCACCGAGAATGACGTCATCGTTTGCGGCAGCGGCCGAATCGGAGCCGCGGCCTACAAAACGAGAGGACAACGACCCGCGCGTCTACGTGTCGTCAACCCCAAATTTCAACGTGCTACTGAAGGTGCTGCCAGTAACCGTCACGGGGCCGAAGGGTACGGCTCAAATATTCGCGTTCCTCGACGATGGGTCAACGCTTTCCATGATCGATCAAGACGTCGCGGACGAAATCGGAGCAGTAGGTGAAGACGAACCTCTATGTCTACGAGGTATAAGAAACCTGAAGCACACATCCATCACGCAAACTGTAAAGGCGCAAGTGGGACCACTACGAGGAGGCACCGTGCACGAAATCGTCATGAAAACCGTAGAAGGACTTGGAATACGATCGCAATCACTCAACAAGGCCGAGTTGATGAAATACAAGCACTTAGAAGATCTGGGCGACGAATGCTACGTGGGTACAGGAGTACCGCAAATGCTGATTGGAGGCGATTTCTGCCACCTGAAGACCCCCATCGAGATCAGGCAGGGCGGAGAAGACGAGCCCTGCGCAATGAAGACACCCTTAGGCTGGGTATTTTTCGGGCGCATGCCGCGCATCATTCGTACAGTCGAGCAAACCGTACTTCATTGCCGCACAGATGACGACGAGTTAATCGATCAAGTGAAGAAGCATTGGTCGATTGAAGCGTTAGGAGTAACGAATAAAGAAAACGTTAGTCCGAGCGATCAGCGAGCCATCGACATTTTCAACGCTACAGTACGCAAGACCGCAGCGGGCCGGTACGAGGTCGGTCAACTGTGGGCGACGGACAACGTAAAGCTACCACCGAGCTACGTTATGGCGCGATCCAGATTACACAATTTGGAGATGAAGATGCGGCGCGATAAGGATTTCGCTGAAGATTACGAGGCCCAGATCCAGAAGCTGCTACAGAAAGGATACGCGGAACGTATCATGGAGCCGCCGCAAACCGACCGGACTTGGTTTTTGCCGCACTTCAGCGTTTTCAATTTAAATAAAGGCAAAGGAAGAGCCGCTTTTGACTGCGCGGCAAAAAGTCAAGGAAATAGTCTGAATGACTATATTTTATCGGGGCCAGACCTACTACGGAGCTTGTTAGGAATCCTACTACGATTCCGCGAATGGAATTTCGCGGTTGTCGCGGACATTCAAGAAATGTTCCTACAAATCCAGATGCGAGAAGAAGATCAACAGAGCCAGCTCTTCTTATGGCGCGGTACTAGAAGAGATATGGAGCCTCAAGTCTACAAACTGAACAGAGTTTGCTTTGGCAACGTGTCATCGCCTTTCCTAGCGCATTCAGTGCGCAATAGGAACGCAATCGACAATCGGGACAAATATCCGGACGCGGTCTACGATATTCACCACAACCATTATATGGACGACTACGTGGCATCGTACGAGACCGAAGATGAGCTGCTACGGGTATCGCAACAAGTGCGAGACTCGCACGCGGAGGGCAGCTTTTACCTACGAGGCTACGCGAGCAACAGTACGCGAATGTTAGCGAGCGTCGAGCCTGAATTACACGCAGCGCAAGGACCGACGCACCTGGGCGAAGGTCAACCTACGGTTCTAGGCATGACGTGGGACCCTAGAACTGACACTTTGGTCTACAACACGAAAATGCTGCGAGTTCCCGAGGCTGTGAAGCTACAGGAGCGGCCGCCGACGAAAAGGGAGCTACTCAGCGCGATAATGTCCATTTATGACCCTATGGGACTTATCGCACAATACGTTATCAGCGCGAAGATAATATTTCAACGAGTATGGACGAAAGGTACGACGTGGGACGCACCGCTAGAAGAAAAAGAAGCCGAGGACTTTTTTCAGTGGCAGAACGCACTGAAACACGTAGCGGCGCTACGCATACCTAGGCGGTATGAGTCACCGGGCGGAGTTACGAGATATACGCTACACATATTTACCGACGCGTCAACTGAAGCTTATTGCGCCGTGGCATATTGGCGTATCGAAAATTCAGAAGATGTACGAGTCAGCCTAGCAGCGGGCAAAAGCAGAGTCTGCCCCCTGAAAGTACTGTCAGTACCACGATTAGAGCTGACAGCCGCAGTTATCGGAGTTCGACTGGCCGAGACGATTAAAAAGGAGCAGCGATACGACGTCGAGAGGACTATCTACTGGACAGACTCGCGTGTATTGCTAGGATGGATTAAGGACGACGCGAGAAACTATAAGCCGTTCGTGTCACACCGTTTGGCTGAAATAGCTGAAAAATCGGACCGGCGAGCGTGGATGGTGGCCGGCGTACGTGCCAACCGACGTGAACCCGCCCGCAGACCACGCTACGAGAGGAAAGCCGGCGAGGAAATCACCGCACACGACGAGTGGTACAAAGGACCGTCATTTCTTTACCGACCAGAAACGGAGTGGCCGAGTCAAGAAACAGTCAGACCGACTGAAGAACTGCCTGAAAAGAAGAGCGGAGTCATAATAGAGACTACGTTATCTACTACTACGTCAAAGTTAGATCCGTCGAGCGTGCTACCGGATATACGACGCTTCAGTAACTACGATAGACTGATAAATTCGACAGCCTACGTTCTGCTTTTCATAGAGAAGCTGAAAACCATAGACAAGACGCTACAACTGCAAGTGAAGCACATAAAGCAAGCCGAGCATATGTGGCTTCAGAATAGCCAGCGACGAAGCTTTCCCGACGAGCTACGTACACTAAGCGCAGGACGTGATTTGGACAGGAAATCGCGAATATATACTCTAGCACCCGAGCTGTGCGACGACGGCGTGCTACGCATGAAGACAAGATTGGGAAACGCTCCAGTGTTGTACACATCGGTACGACCCGTAATACTGGACGGCAAGGACTAATTTACCAGATTAATGGTCCAACGCGCACACAGGCGAATGGCGCACATTCACAACGAGGCGATAATAAATCAGCTACGTCAAGATTACTGGATCCTACAACTACGACCTACCGTGAAAGCTGTAGCGCGAGACTGCGCGCTGTGTAAGCTACGTCGAGCTTCACCGCGAGCGCAGCCCCTTGGCGATCTACCACCCGAGCGGCTACAGGCTTACCAGAGGCCATTCACCTACACCGCGCAAGACTACCTCGGGCCTATGTACGTGACCATAGGACGACGACGAGAGAAACGCTGGGTGTGTCTGTACACATGCCTAGTAACACTGGCTATTCATTTGGAAACAGTACATAGCCTGTCAACCGATAGCGCTTTACTGGCGTTAAGGCGCTTCGCCGCACGAAGAGGATGGCCGAGCGTTATGTACAGCGACAACGCGACGTGCTTCAAGGCGGCATCGAACGAGCTACGCGAGGCCTACAGGCAATGGCTTCCGCAGTTGCAACAGTACGGCGTACAACAACGTATGGACTGGAAATTCATCCCCCCCGGCAACCCATCTGCAGGCGGAGCCTGGGAGCGGATGGTACGCACCGTGAAGACAGCGATGCTCTATACATTTAACACTAGAGCGCCAAAAACCGAAGTGTTCGAGACTCTACTGGCAGAGATCGAAAACATCGTCAATAGAAGGCCGTTAACGCACGTGAACGTCGATCCGGACAGCGAGGAAAGTCTCACACCTGCGCACTTTCTTCTACTTCACAACGCGAACCTACCAATGATTGGCGCTTACGACGAGAACGACAAGCGACAGTGGAGGGCTGCCCAGGCGCTAGCAGACCACTTCTGGCGGCGCTGGACCAAGGAGTACTTTCCACTGCTGGCACCGCGCAAATCATCCGACGACGGAGGACGACAGATCCGGCCGGGAGATGTAGTCATCATTTCCGAGCCCAGCGGACCACGCAGCGTGTGGCCTAAAGGAGTCGTCGAGACCGTCTACCATGGACCCGACGGACGGGTTCGCTCCGCAGACGTCAGGACGAGGCACGGGACGCTGCGCAGGCCGAGCTGCAAGCTAGCAGTCATCGCGTCGCAACCCATGCACCAGGAGTCTTCGACTGCGGGGACAAAATGTTAGCGACGCTACGACAAGGCGCGGATTAGTCTAAGCTAGATTTAAAATATATTCGATTAAGGCTGTATTCGAAATAAAGATTTAAAGATAGGTAGGGAAACCGCGATTAGATTGTTAATAGATATAAGGACTTGTAATATTCGTTAGTTAAGTCGTAAGCTCGTATTAAGTTTTAGGTCACCTAGTACGATAGGTAAAAATGACTAAACTTATTTTCGGAATCCTAAGTAATCCCTATAAACTAGGCAAATTAATGTAGACGCTGCCATTGGTCAACCAAAGTGGGCGGGTCATGACAAGGAAGTCGCGAAATGAAAGGGACAGCACGACACGTTCCCATTGGTCGATCAAATCCAGGCTTAGCGCGACAGTATAGCGCAATTTTCACTATGAAACTAGCATGTTTCCTTTAATAGGTCATTATCCGTTAGAGTTACATCATGACAATGTTTGTAAATATTGTAGATCATTAGCTTAGTTACCCAGTAAGATAAGAATCGTAAGGCAAAACAAGTAAACAAAGCCCTGCAAGCGGGCACAAGGGTAATAAAACGCCTATTGTTCGTGATCCGTAGGCCTTTTGTTATCGCTCGTAAATAGGTTGAAGGGATTACCGAGCTCGTTATTGTTTATTTTTGTAGCTAAGTAACGTGTTTAACTATTTGTAATAGTTTTAAGTCGATAGTTAATTAGATATTTATAATATGAGTCGCGAAGCGATATGGAGATAATGAAAATTCACCCGAAAATGACCGTATTAAGTGACTAGCCAATCATAGGCCAAGAAAAACCGCGAATTAAAACGTGATTTTATCTCCCTATCGAAGGTGATTCTCTTTCTAGATTTTTAGTATAAAAGCCAGACGGCACCGCTTCGGATCGTACAGTAATCCAGCAGCAGCCGAAAAGGAAAAAAGGAAAAAGGAAGAAAACCGAAGAAAGCCTGAGGGATCCGAAGCTGTACCGCCTAATCGTTATAGGAGCATTTTTATATGAAGAACGCCGTTAATAAAAGTCAGTTTTTTATACTCGGAATCTTTTAATTAATCGTCGGGGCGATCGAGGACAATTCGTTGAGGGCTTCGCATTACGGTGCATCAGAGTCTGGGCCGGCTGCGGTTTCGAGCGAGGCGCCAGTAGACCAGTTACCTTCTCCAACTGCTATCGTCGGCTATATTGGACGTTGAGAGTTCAATAAAGTTCGAATACGGCAGAGTGTTACTCGACCCGGGGGATGTACAAAGGAAATTTTAATAGTGGAAACTCACTCGACACAAAGGTAGAGTGTAAGGGGGACTTTTGAGACTGCAAATACACTTACTTTGTTTTTGTACTACTACAAATACTTTGTTTATGTAAGTTAAGTTACACGATAAATATAAGCTAAGGGATGGAGCCTCCTTGTAAGGTAAAATAGCTTGTGTTGGGAGTTTGTGGGGTTGTGTATATAATTCTAGTCACTCCAGCAATCATCATCATCATCATCATTTCAGCCTATATACGTCCCACTGCTGAGCACAGGCCTCCTCTCATGCGCGAGAGGGCTTGGGCTATAGTCCCCACGCTAGCCCAATGCGGATTGGGGACTTCACATACACCTTTGAATTTCTTCGCAGATGTATGCAGGTTTCCTCACGATGTTTTCCTTCACCGAAAAGCTAGTGGTAAATATCAAATGATATTTCGTACATAAGTTCCGAAAAACTCATTGGTACGACCCAGGATTTGAACCCGCGACCTCCGGATTGAAAGTCAGACGTCATATCCACTCGGCCACCACTGCTTTTTTAAAGACTCCAGCAATGTATGCGATAAAATATTTAGGTTTAGGTAGAAAAAGGACAGGAGAGCAGACCCAAGCGTGCAGCGGCGGTAGCACGGTCGCATTGTTATCGCCTGTTACGTTCTAACAAGTAATTAAGTGAGAAGGTGACAGGCATAGTGACAGGCGATAAAAATACAACCATGCTGCAACCACAGATAAAAGAGAAATGGTTAGCTGGAAGAAAAAGAACAAGGCCCAAAAACAAGCCCTTAGAAACTTACGTTAGACGTAAGTATTTTTATTGTGGTTTAATGGTTAAACGCTAAGGGCATTAGACAAGCGCCTCGACTGCCCGCAACACGAAACGCTGACAGAAATTCGCAAATTGCGGGGATCTTTCTCTTTTACTCCAATGAAGGCGTAATTAGAGTGACAGAGAAAAATGCCCGCAATTGACGATTTTTGATTTTCACGGTAGCCGTCCTGGACAGAAGTAGTCATTGGTAGGTCTATAGATATAAATTACTAACATAGTGTTAAGTCTAAAATGTTACCAACAAAATATGGATCGCTATTGGTCTGAAATAAAGTTTTTTTTTTAATGGCGCTGTGAAAGATAGAATAGAAGTAGTTTTCATATTAACTCACATTATAGACGGGTCTAACGCGAATTATATTCAATTACCTTTATTTACCGATGTTTCGACACAGGTTTCACTGGTCGTGGTGGTCGTGGTCGTGGTGGTGGTGGTGGTGGTGGTGGTGGTGGGCGTGGTTAGACCCGTCTATAATGTGAGTTAGTATGTATTCAAAACGCGAAAGTTTAAAATATTATAGAAGTAGTTTTCGTTATTTACTATCTGGCTACCGCTTGAATTGGTGAACTTGGCTGGTGAACGTTCTGTAAGTACCTAATACTATTATTTATTCTGTGGGGCATAGACTAGGAATCCTCTAGACCGAGCTTAGAGCAATTATTTCATGCAACTGATGATGCCAAAAATGCGGGGGTGCGCGGGACGAGGTGAGCGAAGTCCCGTGCCGTGATTGGTCCGTTCAAAGACACGGATGTCACACAAAGACACTTTCGACTCGATCGTGGAGTACAATTACCGTATGCGTGGCAGAGGGGGTAGCGCGACTATGCTAAGTCTGATGGAGGATGTTTTGTCTGTGCTGTGGGGCTACGCACGGCGTAGACTACCTATAAGCTACAAGAACACATTAACAAGAGTAATAAAATTGTAATTAGTGCGCTGCATAGTATAAATCATGTCACATGTCACCAGATAATGAAAAGTTGAAAGCCTATTATGGCGACCTAACAACAAAGTCAAAGGCAACTGCAAAATAAAATATTCGCTCACGATTTTTCACAACCTAAAGCTGTTTTTAAAGCATCAATCATGCTCAATTGCTCGCCACTGTAATAAAGCGAAAGCACATTGCTTGATGCGACACATAGGTCATTTCTAACGCTCGCCAGTGTACTATAACGGGCATACCACGCAGTGTCCGTGTTCAAATACCCTCGCGTGTCCACCCTGTATTTAAAATGTTAACCTCTTTGGAAAATCAGCTCTATGATTGTAGAAACACTGTCCATTTTCGAGTGGCAGCGTTTGCTACTGCGGTACTCAAAGCTAATTATAAAATTAAAAAGTTTGTACAGTGTGATGCATAATTAAAGGGCCAGCAAAACTTATCAAGATTGTTTTGTGATGTATATTTTAGACCTTATTCATTAGAGAATAAGAGCGGAATTTTAAGGTTAATATACGTATTTGTTGTAGTTAGTAGCTGACATAGTTATGAAGGCTTTGCAGGCACATTGAGCGTCAAGTGGGTGGTGCGGAGAAAATTGCAGTGTAGGCGGTTAAATGGCTTTTATTCAGCTCTCTTTGTGGTTAGGTATGAGTAAATGTCTGCAACTTCTAAGTTATATTGTTCTATATACTATCAGAAATCAGAAATTATTTATTTGCATTGATACAGTATGGGGATGTTACAAAATATAGAAGAGAATATAGAGAATATACGGCGCGATTCGGGAAATGAATTAGGGATTCACTAGGTATATGAAATAGTAAAGATATGTGATGTTCCATAGCAAAAGGTACCATCACCCCCGCTGAATATTGGAGCGGCGTTAATAATAGCGTAAGCGCCAGCCGCCATAAGGTACCTTTTGCCGTCGAACGTCACATATCTTTACTATTTCATATCTATTGAATCTCTAAATCATTTCCCGAATCGCGCCGATAGTGTTTAGAGACGTATTGTCAAAGTAAATTATGTAGCCACTGTAAATTTACTGCCATTTTTCGACAGAACATAAAACTGTTAGAACGCCATTTGACTTTGATCTTTATTATTTTACTGATATGTGTTAACTTATTAAATATTATGATTAACGCCATCTACTTGACTATAGGCCAAAGGTATGGTGCAATCTTTTCAAGCGATGACGCCATAACCTTCAGCCTACTCTCGAGTAGATGGCGTTAATATTAATACTTATTTAACAAGTTAACATATATCAGTGAAAGAATAATGATCAAAGTCAAATGGGGATCTAACGGTTTTAATCGTTTGTCGAAAGATGGCAGTAAATGTACTGTAGCTACATAAATTACCACGACAGTAACTCTATTTCAAATTCTCTTTGATACTGTTGAATGAGTGTACTACCGTCAACTGCTTTAATATTGCTTAAAACGCCAAACATTGCCTGGCTTGAAACAGTGCTTCTATATCAAATGACTGTGTATATCTTAATTAGCAGACGTCATTTTAACAGCATTTTCGCTGCAGCAACCCTAATGACTAATTAGCATTAATTGCGTTAATATGAACTTTAATTTATACCATTTCAATTGGAATTATCTAAAGTATCTAAACCAATTCCGTTAACACCACTCCGCTGCACCAAAAATGTTATAAAATTTATGATGTCTGGTATACAGACAAAACATCTTCCAGACTGAGAATAGTCGCGCTACCCCCTCTGCCACGCATGCGGTAATTTTACTCCATGTTCGAGTTGAAAGTGTCTTGTGTGACGTCCGTGTCTTTGAACGGACCAATCACGGCACGGGACTTAGCTCACCTCGTCCCGCGCACCCCCGCATTTTTGGCATCATCGGTTGCATAAAATAATTGCTCTAAACTCGGTCTAGAGGATTCCTAGTCTATGGTCTGGTACTACCGCGGAGACGATATCACGTCATTACAGTCGCACTAATAAAAGTCTGCAGCGGATTTGATAGCCCACGCAGCGTAAGTGTTATTTATACGTCATAATTTCATAGAAGTTTGACGTTTAGAATGACACTTGCACTGCGTGGGCTATCAAAATCGCTGCAGACTTTTACGGTCTGACTATATGAGAGAAGTACCTGAACCCACTTTATGTGTTTTATAAAATATATAAACAAACACACGACGTTCTGTTTTTCCTCTCCTCTGTTTGTCTCAAGGGCCCTATAAATGACTAAGAACACCAAGTGTCATAAACTGGCAACAACTGGACTTTCTGACCCACAAGTCGACCTCTCGGGGCCTTTTAGAAGTCGCAGAAATAATAAAAAATTTATTGCAGTGTTGAAGTTTCTTTATTACTCCAAGGGGACAGGTACAGTCGCCATCAGATATATCGGAGCAGCTAAGGCGCTCACAAATATCTGAACACGCCTCTATTGTCAGGCCGTTAGAGTTTGTGCTCAGATATTGTGAACACCTTGGCCGCTCCGATATATCTGATGGCGACTGTACTAGGTGCAGAAGGTTCACTCTCTAACAAATAGCGTCTATTAAGGTTCCGTCACACAGGCGCGTTTTGCAGGCGGCGCGTGACCGGGGCGTGTCGATTTTACATATAAAACGCTCACACCCCGCCCGGAAAACGCGTCTGTGTGACGGAACCTTTACGACAGATATGACCGCGAGGTGGCGCAAGCGCGAGCGGGCGTCCGTTCCGTAGCGGTGCGCGGCAACTACTATGGCTAGACAACAAAATTGGTGTGGGCCGCATGTACTTGTAGCGATGCGACGACATCGCGGAGTGAGCCACGCCTGGTAGAGTTGATACTCGTGGAGATTTGCAAAATTAGGTATTGTTTGGTTGGTTGCAAATCCATAATGTCCAAGACACGTGTACTTTAAGCATGTCGTTTTAAAATGAGAGCGTTACTTTGATTGTATGAGAGCGGCTATTGGCGGCGGGTTCGTGTGACTCATAAAAGTCATAAACTATACATTTTATAAAACCATTTTTGCAATACGTAAAACAAGCAAGTATTATTTAAGACAAAAATAATTGTATTAGAGTCTGTTCGTAAAAAGAAGAGTTGTGGAATGTATGGGGCCCAATCCGCCCAATACATTCCACGACTCTTCTCTTTGGCTATGTGCACGACTGGTGCTGCCCTCATTTTGGCGGAATTTCTACGTTAAATCTTATGGAGTAAAATTAGTTCAAGCGGCTGCCGCTAGTACTAATCTCGGACATTCCATAAGATTACCTGTGTTTGTGACGATTAGCGCCACCGACTTCGCACGTTCCCAATAGTTTTAATTGAAACAAGTTTTATATATATGCGCAATAACTTTATTGGTATAGCAGTTAATTTAATGTACCTACAAAACATCTAAATATCACAACACATTACACTTCTACATCTACAACATCTTAAAATCTAAAAAAACAGCCATTTGTTCATATACAGTAAAATTATACATTTTGCGTTTGCGTCAAATCCGGTAGTTCTGATTTTTTGCAGGCGTGTTTATGATGTTGGCCCAATGAATAATCCAAATTTGTGACCTCGAGCGCCGAACGCAACTTTGTCAAAAATTGAATAAACCGCAATTTTTTTTAGATTTGGGCGATTATAACCCTAAAGTACTAATTTTTGGTAGTAACTTCCTAGGGCGTTTTTAAAGTAGACTAAATTTGCTACAATAAGACACTAGAATGGTCTCTGTACATCTAATATTTTCCGATATAAAGCCTTTCAAAATTTTATAATTTTACGTCAGTTCTTAGCTATAATATAAGGGTTAGGTTGGTAATTTATATGGAACTCATCACCGGCACGTTCTACAAAATATTTACTATCCATAAAAAAATGTATGAGTGCCTATTTTGAAAAAATATTTTTTTTATGGAAAATAAATATTTTGTAGAACGTGGCGGTGATGAATTCCATATAAATTACCTACCTAACCCTTATATTATACCTAAGAACTGATGTAAAATTTTAAAATTTTGAAAGGCTTTATCTCGGAAAATATTAGATGTACAGAGACAATTCTAGTGTCTTATTAGCAAATTTAGTCTACCTTAAAAACGCCCTAGGAAGTTACTACCAAAAACTAGTACTTTAGGGTTATAATCGCCCAAATCTAAAAAAAAATTGCGGTTTATTCAATTTTTGACAAAGTTGGGTTCGGCGCTCGAAGTCACAAACTTGGATTATTCATTGGGCCAACATCATAAACAAGCCTGCAAAAAATCAGAACTACCGGATTTGACGCAAAAGAGCCAGGTTACAAAATTCGACAAATTTACTGGATTAATAACGCACATTTTCTTAATAATATTGCTAAAAAATAACATTTTTTTTGTATTCTATATTTTGCTGATATTGCTATAAAAAATTCACAAGAAAAATTACAACAAAGAAAGATAATAAGCGTTGTTATTGTTATCGTTATTTTTGTATTAAGTTTATGACGTAAAAACGGTTAAATTACACACTATACTGACGGCTTGTTGAATATCTACTACAGCAGTGAGAGGAAGCGAAGCGTTATACTAAAGACAATCAGTTAGATCGCATGCACCAATGGGAGTGGGTCCTTGCTTCGCTTTGCAAAAGGGCATCCAATATCAGACGATTCTCAATACCGGTAAATCCGATATTGGCCACAATACCAAAATTCCAGAAGGCAGGTGAATATGACCACTAAAATGCGAACTGAAGTGAAAATTTTGCGTGATAATTAGTATGCAATGTAATGGCATTCATGGAACCATGCTGCGCCCCAGGTATATCTGTGTTTTTAGGATTTTAGGGTTCCGTACCCAAAGGGTAAAACGGGACCCAATTACTAAGACTTCGCTGTCCGTCCGTCCGTCCGTCCGTCTGTCCGTCTATCTGTCACCAGGCTGTATCTCACGAACCGTGATAGCTAGACAGTTGAAATTTTCACAGATGATGTATTTCTGTTGCCGCTATAACAACAAATACTAAAAACAGAATAAAATAAAGACTTAAGTGGGGCTCCCATACAGCAAACGTGATTTTTGACCAAAGTTAAGCAACGTCGGGCGTGGTCAGTACTTGGATGGGTGACCGTTTTCTTTTTGCATTTTTTTTTCCGTTTTTTTTTTTTGCTTTATGGTACGGAACCCTTCGTGCGCGAGTCCGACTCGCTCTTGCCCGGTTTTTTCTATTCGAGTTTGGAATCATTTGCCTTGATGTCTTTTTCTGTTATATGGAATACTTCATCAACTGCCGAAGTACTTTGAAAACGCGAGTAAAACATCTGACATTCTAACATCGTCATCATCAGATATCGTAAATATTAAGGTGGCCACTGACGAGCCGTCCAACAGTCCAAATAGCGTGGCTGCAATCCAAAATCGGTCCGTGAATGTCAAAAACGTACAATGTTTAATATTAGGATGCCGTCCATTTGGATGAATCCATTGTAACGGCATCCATTTGGAAGACTCGTCAGTGGCCTGCTTTATAGCATTTTCGGTGCAGCGGAGTGGTGTTAACGGAATTGGTATAACTAGATAGATAGTTTCAACTGAAATGGTAAATTAAGTTTAATATTAACGTAATTAACGCTAATAAACCATTAGGGTTGAAATTGTTTATACCAATTCCGTTAACACCACTCCGCTGCACCGGAAATGCTATAAAATTTACGATGTCTGGACTAGGGAATGCAAATCGGTTATTTTTTGTATGGAAATAATCGGTTACTAACCGAAACCGCGGTTATTTCCATACAAAAAATAACCGATTTGCATTCCTTAGTCTGGACGTCTGGTCATCACACATAATATCGTCGGGTAACAAGCAAAAGTCACTAAGTACTATCAAAACATTAAAGTAACAAAGCACTTTATTACACTTGTAACACGGTTTATTGTCCAATAATTTCAATGGTGTTAGTTAGTGACTTTTGTTTGTCACCCGACGATATACGAATACTCGTATTCTTGAATGCTCAACTCAATGAAAGAAAATAGAACAGTAACACATTAAAAATAGGACCATTAGGCGGTCTTATCACTAAAAAACGATGTCTTTCACCTTTGGATGTTTTTAATAAACTCGTAAAAATAAATCAATGCAAAGAAATAAATAAAAACATTAATTACTATTTCGCCTTTACGGATTTTTGAACTACTATAAAAATCGGGAAATTTAAGTACCTAGTTTTTTTTTGTATGTATAATTACCGGTAATTTGGTGACACATACCATCTTTAAAAGCATGGAATTGGAGTTCTTCACAGTTAAAATGTAAATACAATAAATGACCATGTTAGTTCGAAATCGTTTAGATCTTCTTTACGCTACGTCTTACGTAGGCGAACAACGCGCGAACGCGGCGCGGCGCGGCGCGGCGAAATCAATCCTTTGATGCCCATAGAAGTGTCCTACGTAAGCGATCTCGTTGCGAACGCGGTGCGGCGCGATTTGCACGCGAATGTCAGGCGCCGCGTTCGCGCGTTGTTCGCCTACGTAAGACGTAGCGTTATATTTCCAAATTGATACTTGTAATCAAACATAGATAGCGATTCGGTAGAGAACTCTTGTTTTGCAAGCCAGGCAATGTTTGGGCATATAATTCCTAATTAGTCTAGCTGTTCTAGATATAACTATGTATATACTAATATTTAATAAATAGCTAACTAAACTAACCAGGGTGCGTAGCCAACGTGCAATCGTTAAAGGGGCCCACAGATTACCAGTTTGCCGGACGATATCAGCCTGTCAGTTGTTCGGAACTGTCACCTTTTGCGTGTCTGACAGGCCGATATCGTCCGGCGGATTGATAATCAGTGGGACCCTTTAACGCTCCGTAGCGAATGAAACGCAATTATCACTAACGCACTAGTGTGGAAGAGTGATAGAAAGAGACTACGATACTCTACGCAGCGATAAAGATTGGCACGTTGGCTAATACGCGCCCTGTTTTATAATACTATTTAATAAGTACTTAAACTATATCACGTTTTTAAAAGCTCTAAACACGGAAACCTATTCTTCTAAAACAGAATTTAGCTGATGATGGTATTTGTGTATATAGACCTTCTTGGGGTCGTATTTGTCGAGCAGGGCCGCCCAGGCTTCGGGCTCCTCCTTGATGAGGTGGTGGATCACTTTGCGCATGCCTCCCTTCTGGGCGATGGTGCATTTGGTACAGCCGGTTTGTAGGGCGTCAGTGATGTGTGCTGAAAAATATAATTAATAAGATAAACAGACCAATCCGAACTTAAGACGAAACAGGAGCTGAGTTTTAAATATTTTAGGTAAATATACCTGTCTCGCTAACGGAAGCGGCTCCTAAAACTAGTGCGATAAGGACAAGGCGAAAAATCCTGCGTAAAAATCTCAAAAATCGAGGTTTCGTACTCGACTGTTTCCTCCTCCAAAACTTAACCAAACTTGGAAATCTAAATGATTATTAAATTATCTGTGTCGGACCGTTTTGCTTTTTTGGCTAATTGATATCAGTTTTGAATACTACGCCTCTCATTGCGGCATAGTCAATGAGGCCCTTTTGGCCATTATTGAAGGGCTCTAGCGCATTAAAAAACAAAAATATCAAAAAAAAAACGGTCCGATACAGATATTGACAATATTAATCTGTGTTGATCAAATATTGCTCTAGCATCAAAACCCACGGAGGAAACAGTCGAGTACGTTCGTATGGAGAAATGACCACTCCTGTTGGCTCATAACAATGCAGTGTGATGACTGTATTTACTAAGAGCTATCGCACCGGTGTTCCGAAATTGTCGCAAGTTCAAGTCTTCCCGGAAGCGGCGAATATTTCCATTTTCATGTAATAGATTTTTTTAAATATTTATTTGTGACGTTATCTATGAAAAGGGACCTTATTGTCGATGGCGCTTACGCTATTGTTAACGAAGCTCCGATAGGAATACTACGCGACGCTCTGTGGCGTAAGCGCCAGCGACAATGAGGTCCCTTTTCGTAGATAATGCCCCATTTATTGATCTTACCTTTGAGAAGCCTGCCCTCTGGCGTGCATTTCCCTTTCTCCAGCACACACCTCACGTATGCCGCCATCAGCCGCTTGTTACCAATGATGGCGTCGATGTCTAACGAGTCGTACTTCTCTGTGTACTTCTCACTCTCTGCCAGCACCAGCGTGAAGAGGACGGCGATAGTGATGAGGATGGACTTCATTCTGTAAGAAAGTTCAACTTAAAATATAGATAAGCATGTCATCATCATGTTGGTGAAGTAATCACCAATAAGTAGGTAAAGACAACTATGTATACGGGGCAGCTACACTGCATACATACGTACCTACACTAGATAGGTAGACCAGGTGTGGCTACCACCAGTTTGGCACTGACATAAACGCTATCGAGAACGTAACTTACTTTCTATACACCTCGCTCGTACTCGCCATATTAGTACGAAAGAGATGTATAGAAAGGAAATTACATAGACGTTAGCGTATATGTCAGTTTTGACACTGTCAGGAACTACGGGTATAGGTCGCAGTACTAAACCGATTCTCGTGAAATTTTTTGAGCATCAGGTTTGGTATAGTAATATTTTTTATCACGTTTCGTTTTTTGGAAAAAGTTCAAAATGGCGGAAATTTTCATAAAGGACTTAAGTGCCAGTAGGGTCTACATAGCCTGGGAAGTACTGTCATAAGGTGCAAATTTTGGTATCGGATGAATTCACTTAGCACAGATGTAATATACGTAAAGCTAAGCTAATTGAGCCCGGTAGACATCCGCCACCCCCTGGCAGGTAGGCAGGGGGGGCAGTCAAAGTAATTTGTAATGGATTCAAGCTTTGAACTCCTTTTTAACCCCCTTAGAGGATGAATTTTTAAAAACACTGAAATTACTTTTCTTGTATTCTAATAATATGCGCATATAAAAAGTTTCAAGCCCCACACTCGAAAAAAATATTGAGCTACATACAAATGTTCAACCCCTATTTCACCACCTTAGGGGATAAATTTTCAAAAACGCTGAAATTACTTTTCTTGTATTTTAATAATATATCTTATAACGAAGTTTGAAATTCCTAGCTTAAAATAAAACATGAACTCCATATAAACTTTCGTCCACTTTTTAACCCCCTTAGGGGTTGAATTTTACAAAATCGCTTCTTATCTCTTGTACACATTATAAATGTAACCTGGTGTGCAAATTTCAACTTTCTAGCAATTGTAGTTTCGGCTGATAATATTAATAATTGAATAAAAAATTGCAAACCGATTTTGATTTGTTCGTCAATATTTTTGTTTTTTTCTATGAAACTGTACATTAAAAGTCTCAAAAATGAATTCCTTATGCCCGATTTATCTGGAAATGATACCAAACTCGAGGTGGTAGGTAAATAGAAGCCGATATGCAGCGTGTAACTTTGGATGCCCCCCTGCTTACCCACCAGGGGGTGGCGTTTGGCTACCGGGCTGGATTGGCTTAGCTTTACGTATACTACATCTGTGCCAAGTGAATTCATCCGATACCAAAATTTGCACGTCCCATACATTGGGTGACACTGCTTACCTCACTAACAGCACATAACTAATATGATCATTGTGAGTTCGTCGAAGTATTTTTAATTTTTCCATTTTTAAGCTTATCGTATCGCTTATCTGTAATACCATGGTTTGCAACAAATGATTATGATTGACTATGATTATGAGGTCTACAGCTCCCAGATCCACTAGTAGGTAATATTATTTATTATGATTTTGACTAAGTACGAAACTAAGTGGTTGTGATTGCGTGGGTGAAGCACCAATAAAAGTCAGGGAAAATCTGTTAATAAATCGTTCTTGGCCCATCGCGTGCGTGATTGGCCTACCTTCAACCACTGCCCTAGACCTAATACTGATGACAATGGCCCAATTATTTCATGTAGATTTACCAAAGGAATTCCACAAAACATTAACGTTAGTCACGATTTTATCGCGTTTCTTAATGGTAATGTATACAGGGTGTGTCTGACCATGGGGCTTTAAATCCAGGACTCGATTCTACTCGCTAAATTGAGCTACTTTTATTATGGCACCAACCCCGAAATCCCGAAAAATATTTTACTTTTTCATACATTTTGGCTGGTCAGTTGTCGACGTTTTCTATGGAAAAGCCAAAAAAAATCCCCGAGTTTAGGGTTGGTGCCATAGTAAAAGTAGCTCAGATTAGCGAGTAAAATCAAGCCCTGAATTTAAAGCCCCATGGTCAGACACACCATGTATAGTCCTGCACATCGATTTCGAATGGTAATGTATTGTGTCAAAGTATCTAGTATAAAGTAAAAACATATTATTATAATAATTTTCACCACGGCAGCTGGTAATGTCGTTCTTGATAAGTATCTTTGATGGAAATATCACGAAATTAAATCGTGAGTGTAGGTTCGTTAGAAATGTGTTCATGTTAGTTGTATGTTAAAATTAAAGGGTGGCGACAATAGTTTGTACCATTTTTTGTCAAAAAAAAGACCTTCTTTAACAATAGTGATAAACAGCCGTTATCGAACAATGAGATATAAATACTCAGAGATGTTAAAAAGACTTTATAAAAAGTATTTAAATACAAAATACAAATACTTCCTTGATAATACTATTTAAAATGCAAAATACAAAATAGTTTTTGAATTTGTATTTAAATACAAAATACGAAATAGGTATTTTCATAATACTTTTTAAAAATACAAATACTTTGCGATAAAAGGTACTGTGAGTAGTGAATACCTAGTCTGAATTAAAAAGTATTACTCGGAATTTTTTTATTCTTTGAAATCAATCCTCTATCTAAAGTGAAATTTTCTAGTTGTTTGCTCATATTAACCGGTAGGATGTAGGTATGGATGATGGTTTTTAACGGCCAACTTTTAAAGCATTAATTTGTAATGTTTTACAGCTAGTATAATGCCTCTCGTTAGTGTGATGAAAACGTCTCGTTTGTGTTTCCCCAGGGCAGAAAAGTTTGTTCTCCTGTCGTGCCTTGAAACCCTAGCAACACTCAAGATTCCACTTTTTTAACCCCTTGCTACGCTTGTGGTCATGTGCGACGTTACTAAACAGATTCAACAGTTCCATGTTAAAATAATGAGAGAGTTGCCAGGATTGTAACATCAGAAGAGATTGTAACTCCTACCTACATTACCTACCTACTATATAGTATTATGTATTTTGAAAATAGAAAATAGGTCCCAAAAACTATTTCAAATAAAATAAAAAATAGTTTTCTTCAAAAGGTATTTAAATACAAAATAGGTATTTTCCATTTTGTATTTGCATTTTAAATACAAGTATTTCAAATAAGTCACATCTCTGCAAATACTAGATATTGAAACGATATGGAATAGATATGTCAGTGTCAAACAAGTGTCAAAAGTGACGTTTTTGTTTGAAGAAATGTCAATTTTGACACTGACATATCTAATCCATATCGTTTCAATATCTAGTCTTTGACGTATCTCATTGTTCGAATACAGCTGAAAGTCAATATAACTAAGCATCTTGCAAAAAGGTTGGCAAAACCTGAAATGTTGACTTGACAGTGACATAAGTGACTTTAAAACTTATGACGTATGACGTATCTGTCGTAGTTTTTTGGTCTTGAACTACAGTTTTGGGTTTTTTATAGTTAAGTAGTTAGTTTCTTTTTGGCTTTTTGAAGTTTAACAATGCCTTGTTATTAGCCGGTCACTTTATCTAGAAATACTAATTTAATATGTTTTTGTTTGCAGGTAAGTTGCTGACATATTCACGAAAGATTAGCAGGTACGATTATGTATTAAAAAACTTGCAGTTCATACAACATAAATAATGTTGATAAATCCTAACTAATATTATACATGCGTAAGTAATTCTGTCTGTCTGTCTGTCTATTATTTCTTCTCGCTTAAACCGTTGAACCGAGTTACGTCAAATTTACACAGGCACTTTTTAGTGGTGGTGGAACACAAACTTTATTGTCTATGGCGCTTACGCCATTAACTACGATTAATTTCAGCAGTAGAACACCAAACTAGGCTAATTAAAAAAAAGTTTTTGGCGAAAATTTCATTTTTGGTTCAAGCTTTTATCGCTGACTGTACTTTTCTTTCCACAGACAACTAATGCCCATCGAGACAATTCTAAAAACCCCAAACACAATTAGGTTTCGTTGTTTTATCACATAGTTCCTATGGCCACCTCCGGTCTCCATCATCAGATCAGCTCGATGACACCATAATATTGCATTGTCACCGTCGGGTGTCGTAAGTCGTTACGTATGTATGCAAAATTTCAGCTCAATCGGAAACCGGGAAGTGGATCAAATTTAACTTGCAAGATTTGATTACACACAGACAGACAACGGTCAGGTGAAACGAAATAAAAGCTTGTAAAATAGTAGGTTAACATTTTGGATTCGGACCCATTTCGCTTCGCTCGGTTTGATTCCCAATATTATCAATTGTTACGACAGAAATAGCTCACATTAGATTTTGAAGTTCACCACTACAAGGTATAACGAAAATAGTGGGGATCCGTTTAAAGGAGCCCACTAATTACCAGTTCGCCCGACGATATCGGCCTGTCAGATTATATAATCTGTGCTGTCAGTTTAAAGCAAAATGTGACAGCTCCGAACTGACAGGCTGATATCGTCCGGAAAACTGGTTATCTGTGGGCTCCATAAGACCATATTCGGTATCGTGTTCTGGTAAAAAGTAGAAAAAAACTGATGTTGTTGAGTAGAGTAAAGTTGCCTGGATAAATTGAAAAAAATCACCAAAACCAAATTTTTATTAAATTTGTAGTTGTACATTGTTACCCAGTGAAGCAATATAATGCTAATGTAAGGATAAAAAAAAGCTAACAGTGAAGCTACTTCACAAGCACAAGTAAAAATAATAGTAAATTTTCAGAGTAATTGAAGAAAAACGGTAAACTCATTTAATACTCCGCGCGATATCCCTATCTCCCGTCGCCAGTTTCGCGTGGTAAGTATATCTTAATTTTGATTCCTTTCCAGTCCAGTTAATTTGATTTTGATCCCTTCTAATTAATCCTTCGTATGCGGCCTGTCTAATTTGATCATTGAAAAAATTACCTTGACATTTAAAACTATAGATTCGCGATAAAGCAATAGAAACGAAGTATACGAGGGGTTCAGGCGTCTTCCTTCTAAATTGATCCTATCTTAAAAACTTCAAATTAAAGTTATAACATATAAAATTACTTACTTGAATTATCAATGAAGTAATACCCAACAGTGAAATAAAGTCGGCAAGCAGACCCTGGGCTCGTAGCAGCAAGTGAAGACGCAACCAAGATGAAAACTGAGATGTAAATGATAAGATAAGATTATTCACAGTAACTATTATATCTGACTGAGAGACAAAAGAAAACTGTGATTTTAATTGATAATCATGGCGCTTTATAACGGCTAAGGATCATTGCCGGCTGACTTCAGGTGGCGCAATATGGTAACTACTAATTACTTGCGCTTTTCTTTGTTGTTCAGTATGAACAATACTTTAGGTCATGTCGTCACGGAGAGAGTTGACTTGATCAGTTACTGTCTTACTGTATACTAGTTACTCGCATCACGATTGTATACTGTCGATTATAAAGGGGCCCACTGATTACCAGTTCGCCAGACGATATCAGCCTGTCGGTTAAACGCAAAATTTGACAGCTCTGAACAACTGACAGGCTGATATCGTGATCGAACTGGTAATCTGTGGGCCCCCTTAAGATACATAAAAATAATTAAGTATATTATCCACTTGATAATATTAAAATGATTTATAATTAAAGAAAAATAAGAAAATATAGTCAGACCGTAAAAAGTCTGCAGCGATTTTGATAGCCCACGCAGTGCAAGTGTCATTTTAAACGTCAAACTTCTATGAAATTATGACGTATAAGTACATAACACCCAAGTAGCATTGCAAGCTGTATATAAGCTGTATTAAAGTTTATTTGTATACTATAAGCTGTACAGTTAGGCTGTACAAAGGCTGTATAAGCGCTTATACAGCCCTTATAAGTAAAAAAAGGGCCCAAATTATACAGCCTTTGGCGTTATTAGAGCTGTAGAGTAGCTGTATAAGCAATACATAAGCTGCATAATAGCTGCATTACAGCTATATTTCGGTGTAACAGGAAACCTTAACACTACAGATAATCTCTTATAAGTACGATATAAGAATATAAGTTTTAAATGAGTTATAAGAAAGAATTACAAGAGAATAATAATCATTTACGAAACTAAAATGTCTTAATCTTGTTAATTCGTAATATAGTAATGGCGACAATAAAGTGTTATAGTGGATGGTAAAAGTAAAAGTAAATATTATACAGGACTTGAATGGAATATTACATTATTGGTAAGTGCGGATTATTATTTATTGTGAACCTGTGTATCTTTTCTGGCAAAATATTTACGCGCCTGCAAAATAACAAAGAGAAACCATAAGGAAAATATCAAAAATCGGTAAAGTTACTGTTTGTTTTTAAGGTTAGAGTATCAAAAATATTTATAAATATTAGTTCTAAGGCTAAACAATTTATTTTAGCTGGTAATCATAACACGGCGTTAGTCTGCTAAATATTTGCAAGTATTTCTTTAATTATATTTACAAATACGTTTTTTTTTTATTGTAAAATGGCGACAATTTTTAAACAGCCTACAGGATAGTTGGAGAGCATTATAATCTTAGTAGCTGTGCTGTGTAATAAATGGAGTGTCTTTTACAGCTTTTGTAATTAAAACAGCTTTATAATAGAATATTTGTATTCGTTTGGCTGTATTTCGGTTCTCCGTACATAAGTTATAATTCTCTTTAGAGATCCGTATAACAAATAAAAAACCTGTACTGTAACTGTCATATATTCCTTTAGTTTTATAATACACTTATTTTCAGAAATCATTACACTACTATACTTATACGAGTGTAAAATTACGCCAAAAGATTGTTATAAGCGACTCTATCAGTAATACAGAAAAAAGCTGTACTATAGCTGCCATTTATTCATTTGGTTTTATAATACCCTTACAGACAGAAGTTATACAACTACTATTCTTATAGGAGAGTAAGATTACGCCATAAGAAATAGCTTTAAAACGGGGTTGACAGATACATTTGTACAGCTACAAGTGCCAAGTGATACTACAATACAGCCTGTATACAGCTTTTACGATAAAATTAGCTTGTAGTGTTTCACAACACTTAATGTTTTAAAACGGAGTTGACAGATACTTTTGTACAGCTAAAAGTGCCAAGTGTTACTACAATACAGCCTGTATACAGCTTTTACGATAGAATTAGCTTGTAGTCTCTCACAACACTTTTAGTTTTATAGTAGATTTTTTATATTCTGATAAAGCACCCCATGCTTCCGCAGAATCCTTTATAATGATTTTATACAGCTTGAGCTGTATAATATCTGTAAAGTACCTTTTATACAGCTTAAATCTTTTCTGACACTCTTATACGTCCCTTAAATCACTCTAAGTTCTTAATTGGCTGCTATATTGATGTTGCCGACACTTCCATGCTACTTGGGCACTTACACTGCGTGGGCTATCAAATCCGCTGCAGACTTTTATTGGTGCGACAATATATACAACGTAAAAAGGGATCTCTTCCAGTCATGCATGCGAGTATAAAAAGACATTTGCCAACTGTCAGGGCAGCTACTTGTACTCGCATCGTGTAAATGGAGATTAAACGGTCCTACCTCTCCATTGGCATTGCGATTATGCTTATTTTTATAATAAGCCTAGCCATGACCTTTCACAATATAGGGCAGAAAGAAAATGCCATTCTAAGAACTAGAAGAATAAATTGTTCAGTTAACCGGTTTAGTTTTTCCTGCCTTTTACTAAAAGGCTGAGGTACGGACATTCTTAGGAGTACATCTTAAAAGGTTGCAATTTCTTGTCGGGATCTTAACTTTTTCATGATAGTTACGATAGCCGTGCCTGTAGATAAAAAAAACTCAAGTTACGGCGCGATTCGGGAAATGAATCCTTACATGGTAGATATTCCACCAATTCGCACGAAGCGCTTTGCTTCTACTTTCCTTATGCGCACTGCCAAGGAATGGAATTCCCTGCCGGCGTCTATATTTCCGTGTTCTTATAACCCGGCAACCTTCAAATCAAGAGTGAACAGGCACCTTCTGGGCGAGCTCGCTCCATCGTAGGCCACGTCTACGCCTCGGCTAGTCTGTGGCCATGAGTAAGCCCATTCATAATAATAAAAAAAATAAAATGAATTAGACATTCACTAGATATGAACGAAAGGGTTCTAGAAATTGCACAGCTGCCTAGCCTAACAGCGTTTCTCAAGCAGAGACGTTTGCGTTGGCTAGGGCATGTGCACAGGATGGAACCCTCTCGACTACCTCGTCGTGTTCTTCTTGGTGCGGTTGCGAATGCAAAACGTAACGTTGGGAGGCCATTGCTTCGCTTTAAAGATTGCGCAAAGAGGGACATGATTGCCTTCCATATAGACCACCAAGACTGGGAGAAGCTCGCAGAGCAGCGGACGGAATGGCGCAAACGTGTTGTGGAGGGTCGCAAGTTTTGTGATGAGACCTGGTTCGCCGCACTCGCTGACAAGAGGCAAAGACGACGACAAGGTGTCTCAGTACCGGTTTCCGCAAACTTCTCTTGTCAGACCTGTGGTAGACCATGTCGATCTCGCATCGGTCTATTTAGCCACCAAAAACGGTGTTACACCATAAATCGTCTGATATAGACGAAAAGGCCTATGATGATGATGAGATATGAAATAGTAACGATATGTGACGTTCTACAGAAAAAAGGTACCCTATGGCGGTTGGTGCATACGCTATTATTAACGCCGCTCCAATATTATTGCGGCCATAAGGTACCTTTTGCCGTGGAACATCACACATCGTTACTATTTCATATCTAGTGAAAAAGATATCTAATAGATGTCAACACTAATATTTGTTCCTGAGTCATGGGTGTTTTCTATGTATATAAGTATGTATTTATCTATATAAGTATGTTTATCGTCGCCTAGCACCCATAGTACAAGCTTTGCTTAGTTTGGGGCTAGGTTGATCTGTGTAAGACGTCCACCAATATTTATTTATTTATTTATTTATTTATTTCAAAATCCGAATCGGGCCCTATAACTGTTACCTACTCAGTATAGGCAGCATACAAAATCTCATTTATGTAACCCCTGCCGTTATCTACTCGTATACGTAAAGGCTCCTCTTCACGTTGGGCCAACGCCAACGCCAACGAGGGACGCATTTATGCGTTAGAGGGAGCAAGTGATATTGCTATCTCATTCTACCGCATGGCTGCGTCCCTCGTTGGCGTTGGCCCAACGTGAAGAGGAGCCTTTAATCACATTATATCCACGAACTCCAAGCGTGTGACGCGTCAATGACATAATATACTCAGATTACAACTAGACAGTAGAATCCTTAATGAGAGTGATTAGAGATAATGGTCGTAGGCGCATTACCGAGCTATCAGTGATGATGCAGTGTAGTTAGTACGATCGATATTCCATTACAAGTCCGCAGAGTAAATAGTAAACAGTATTTTGATGTCAGAGTGAAAATTAGACGTTATTTATGTGTCTATGCGAACACATTATATAAAATGGTAAATTTAACATAATCGATATTCCATTACAAGTACACAATAAAAGCGACAAAGGCAGTATTTTGACATAAATTTGATGATATGATTTGATATTATATCGGTCCGTATGAGTGTTTTATCGTGTAATGAGCTATTTAATATGATAAATATGTACATATTACAAAACATTCCACAACAGAAAAACAGTAGCACTTATATTAACAGTAATTTTATACTACTGTCACAAATCATACATATAAGTAAAGGTACGGCCAGACATGCTTATTTCATACATTCTAAAAAAATCATTGTATTTTCTTAGAGTGGCTCGGCACTCGGCGAGTTCTGCATGTCTGTACCGCGCCATAAGACAAATGCAAGGGCGAAATACTAAAACATAAGTTCAAATAGGCCACAAAATCAGCCAGCCCTATAATGTCTTGCCTTAAAGCGTGCACTGATACGCCTTCAACAATTTTTCAAGATTCGATATTTTCATATTAAAATGTTTCAGAAACATTAAATATTTTTCTAAGGCGACTGAAATTTTCCATTTCCAAAATAAAAGTTTCTTTTATTCCCCGTGAATTTTCCCGAGATTTCCGAGAACGTTTCCTATTTTTAGGAAACTTTTCGCAACTTGCACATCTGTGATTCTGCGCTTGCCCAAAATCGGTTGTAATGTACTGTTAATTCTCCTTTCACTGTGTTTGTTCTATCGTGCCCCGCAAAGGTCGATCATAATGGAGCGCTAATAGTGGAAGGCGGCACGATTCGGGAAATGAATTAGAGATTTACTAGATATGAAATAGTAAAGATATGTGACGTTCCACGGCAAAAGGTACGGCTGGCGCTTACGCTATTATTAACGCCGCTTCAATATTCAACCGGGGCAATGGTACCTTTTGCCGTGGAACGTTCACATATCTTTACTATATCATATCTAGTGAATCTCTAAATCATTTCCCGAATCGCGCCGAGGGTGGGCAGGAATCGCATGACGATAAACCTATACAATACGCAAGGTAATGATTATTTTCGCGATTATTTTTCCGACTGAACAATACAACAAATTTCCGTTTTATGTTTCTTCGGAATTGTTTCCCTAAAAGTTTTTAGTTATAATATATTGTTTGTTCGCATTTTCGTAAGTCATAACTCATAATTTATTTGGTTCAGAATTTTTTCAGGATTTCCATAAAACAAACCTAACCTATCTATAAGTAGCTTACGAAAATCCTGAAAATTTTATGACTAATGATAAAATATGGCAAACAATACATTATGATAAAACTTTATGTGAAACAAAGGGACCCCATGTTACTTCGTAACGTTTGTAAATAATGTTTTTTTTAGGTTTTCGTGGTCGTTCCTTCCCATAGTAAAAGTTGCTCAGTATGATCTACATATGCACCCCATAAATTATTGCAGGTGACTAAATAAACAGTCTGTACTATGTACCTACCTAGATAAAGTTTCTAAGTTTATATTGCAAAGGTTGAACGCTACTATGCTACTTAGTAATTTCTACGGTTTTTTTCCGCTTGATAAGACAACGTTCGTAGCAGTAAAGAGACAAGTTTCCTCTTTTAATATAAACTTATATTCTACGGAGCCAAAGTTTTCATGCAGTTTCTTCAAAGTGTCCTCTAGAAAGTTTTGAGTTGAAAGAGCGAGCCGAACGAGTACAGTCTTTGCAAATTGAATAAAGTTGTTCCAAACACGTTTTAACTGAACCACAATTTAAATAATAGTACTAAGTACAGAAGACTCACTTTCTAACAAACCGCGTCTGTTACGACCAGCACAGATATGGCCGCTAGGTGGCGACAGCGCCACGCGCGGCTTATAGCAAAGCGACGAAATCGAGTGAGACACGCCTAACTAAACGTAAACGATAGCCACCCTTCACCATAGTTCAATTTTTTAATATTAAAAAAAAACCGGCCAAGTGCGACTCGGATTCGCGCAGGACGGGTTCCGTACCGTTATGCAAAAAACGGCAAAATACACCATTATTGTATGGGAGCCCCAAATAAATATTTTTTTTAGAATTTGTTGTTATAGCGGCAAACATCATCTGTGAAATTTTCAACTATCTAGCTATCACGGTTCATGAGATACATCCTGGTGACGGACAGACGGACAGAGAGACGGATCGTTGCCGATGATTTCACGGTACGTAGCGAAAATGCTTCGTAGAGGCAAAACGACAACGTGTCGTGATTAGCGCTGAATGTGTTAAGTAAATGTCAATGTCAATGCCTGTTATATTAACATTGTCGAATTGAAAACCTTCAATTCAGAATTCGCTTAAAATCGCCTCTAATATGTACACAAAGACGACATAACTAAGTCGTCCAAGTCCAAAAATGCTCAATGTAATGTTCAAATGCTTCTCCATACATTTTAAACAGCTCCGTGGAACAGTAAATTTTTCCGGCCGAGGCCCGGGCGTATGTGTCTTAGTATTTAATATTATAGGTACTAGAGATGCACCGGATATTCCGTTACCATCCGGTATCCGGCCTATCCGGCCTTTATTTTAATATCCGACCGGATACCGGATAGTGGCCACTATCCGGCCGGATACCGGATAGTAACATTGCTTGATTTCGGAGTAGACTAATTGAATTTAAGAAACAGTCTTGATCATAATCGTACTTGTTTATTATTTTAAAACAATTTAATCATTCCACTGACTTGCACGCGCACTCATTTCGAACCTAGAAATATGTCCGCGCGAACGTTCACTAGGAAACAGGTCAAACCTGCAGAATGCGCACCTGAATAATAAATAAATAAATATTATAGAACAATTTTACACAGATCGACCTAGTGTGTTGAGGGTACCGGACGACGATATATATATATATATATATAGAAATACTTATACATAGAAAACATCCATAACTCAGGAACAAATATTTGTGATGAACACACAAATAAATGCCCTTACCAGGATTTGAACCCGAAAAACCGAAATATAGGTATAGTTCTGTTCCGCTGGCCGAATATTCGGCGACTGAATACCGGATATTCGGCCGATGGTCAGGCCGAATTCGAATATCCGGTATCCGGCCACAACTATCCGTTGCATCTCTAATAGGCACCAGTGGCACCATCGCCCATACTGTTAACTGTACATCGGTGTGTACGTCCGTCGGTATAGTTAAGTGTTATTGTTTGTACTGTCGTGTGACTCTTAACATTTTGTAATTACGCGTGTGTTGAAGGTTTAATTGCGTTCAGGTAATATAATATGTTTACACCGGTGCTTAATTTTAATGTAAAACAAATAGCGAGTGAGTGAATATGTAAATGGTTTCATGTTGTGCCGTATTTTATTGAGAGAAAATATATGGCTGTAGGTATATTCCAGGATAGGCTTGGAGTAGGAACAAAATCTGTTAGGATTTTTTCGCTCTTGTTTCAAGGCAACTAAAAACAAATTTCTAAAAGAATTGAAAGTTAGTTGTTTATGTTTTATTGACTTTTCAACTTTACGTTTCATAAAATTTTACTTGTGACGGAAGGTATCGTGATCGCGCGGGTTTTGACGTTCTTCGTCAATATCTTTGAAACTATATTTCTGTTTAAAATGTTGCTGGTCTAATCCCTCGGCTATATCATTACTATCATTAGCTAGGTATTATATACTAAAATCATACTGCAATAGTACGTAACTAGTATGGTAAAGATATAAAGTTGAAAATAAATGCAAATTAGACACGTTTTTGTAATGTTTTCTATCAAGCCAACTGAAATCTTTATTCTTTAAGGTTTTGCTTAGTCTGCCTTCGCAAATAATACACCTACTCTATTAGTTTCTAAGTGATTTATTTCATGATATTTGCCCTAGATTATAAGTTGTAAACATTTAATATAAAATCTACAATTTAGTTTTAGCCCACTGAACCAAATACTAATTAAATTCATTACGTTTATCTTTATCTATATTTATATATATATTATTAGACCGGGAGATAGTGACACATTTTACTGGGTCATTTGTACCAGTATGGCGGTTCGTCAGGGGTCTAAGCACGTAATGAAGGAAAGAAAAATGATGGTCATAGAGCTGGTACCGGCGGCCCAATCGCGTGGGCGTTAGTCGAACGTGTCGGATAAAATACGAGTGTCGAACGATTTGTTCCACAAAAATCCTCGTATTTTCCGATAGTCCATAAAAAAGAAGTAGGCGGTAGCGTAATGCCATACTTCTCCGGTGTGACTTACAGCCCGCCATACTGAGGCGAACACATTAATTTAAAAAAAAAAACAATTCAACCATTTGTGCCAAGCTAATTTTTGCACAGGTGATCATCGTCAAGCAGCCATTCATGGACATCACCATGCCATACTTTTCGGACGGTTCCAAATGGCCGCCATACCACCGCAAAGGAGTAAATTTTTTTTTATTTGCTAAACGATTTGTACCAGTATTGCATTTAAATTTTTGGAAAGTATTTGATAAAATGTGACCGTTATTATAATTGCCATACTTATAGTAGGGGGAAAAAGTGCTGCCATACTTGAAAAACTTATTTAATCGACACGTTTCAAAAATACGACTATGTATACGTAAAATATTTTTTTACAGCATGGCATCATCATATTCTGTTTGTTTGGATACAATTATACCTAAAAAAAAATATTTCAGATTATAACTACGGGGCGGACGACTGTGAGACTTAAGCCAAGACTTAAAACAAAAAACAATTTTTTGACGATTTGTACCAGTATGGCATTTGGATTTTTGGAAATTATATGATGCAATGTGACCATTATTATATTTGCCATACTTCTAATAGGGGGAAAAAGAGGCACCATACTTGAAATAAAATAAAAATATTGTACACATTTGCCACCTCCTACAGGTATGGCATTATGAGATTTCCATTTATGATCACACAGAAAGTCTTGAAAAAAAATTACAAGATGGTACAAATCGTTTAGCAATAAAAAAAAAATTAACTCCTTTGCGGCGGTATGGCGGCCATTTGGAACCACCCGAAAAGTATGGCATGGTGATGTCCATGAATGGCTGCTCGACGATGATCACCTGTGCAAAAATTAGCTTGGCACAAATGATTGAATTGTTTTTTTTTAATTAATGTGTTCGCCTCAGTATGGCGGGCTGTAAGTCACACCGGAGAAGTATGGCATTACGCTACCGTCTACTTCTTTTTTATGGACTATCGAAAAATACGAGGATTTTTGTGGAACAAATCGTTCGACGCTCGTATTTTATCCGACACGTTCGACTAACGCCCACGCGATTGGGCCGCCGGTACCAGCGCTATGACCATCATTTTTATTTCGTTCATTACGTACTTAGACCCCTGACGAACCGCCATACTGGTACAAATGACCCAGTAAAATGTGTCACTATCTCCCGGTCTATATGTTTATCTTGTCAACAATTTGTGTTTTCTGAAGCTTAAACTTTCCTTTGAGATGCGAGACGGGGATTATAACTTAAAGTATTTCTATTAAGTTTCGTGATTCATGCAAGCATTAGTAAACTATCTTTACTGTGATTTAATTACTTTTACAATGTATTGTCCGCCAAACATCCACTCCTTTTTAGAAATAATCTTTTTAGATCGAGTAAAAGTTTTGTATGTTAAAATACTCGCTTTAACCCTTTATAGCCTTTATAGGCAGATTCAAATAATAAATGACAAAAAGGTTCTTTGAAACAAACTAATAAAATAAGTCTTACCTGCTTAGTTAATTTTGCTGCTGAGCAGAGATTGAGTTTTTTAAGAAACTTCACCCTTTAAATGAGTTAAGAAAATGAGTTTGTTTTTAAAGTTCACCGTTTAAATGTGGTTTAGCTATATTTATTACAATATCAAACTCGGAAACTGGCCGCAGATGGGCGTTATTACAGAAATTTACAAACTTTCACCCCCAGGGTGCAGTATTGCACTGAAAACTTAAGACGATACTTGCAGAGGCTATGTACATATACTTTTCGGTTGAAATGAAATGAAAGTTATTATTAATCAATCAATCAATCAATCAATTTATTTAATTCAGACCATGTCCATGGTGTTAGTATACATTCCCTTAATATTATGTTAATTACTTAAACCTATACAAAATTATAACAAAATTAATTAATTATAAATAACAACTTATATACTAAGCCTCTGGAGCCCATATGTACATCGTCCCAGTGTTTCCAGAAGTCGCAAGCAGGTGACTCTAACACTAGGCGCAAGAGGCTGTTAATAAGTTATTAATAATAACACATCGTTATAAGTCAGTATACATAGTATCAGTATAATCTTAATATACAAATACATATTACTGCCGTGTCACGCCAAACTCCATTAACTCGAGTTACATGAGTTACGGATAACCAGTCTAAATCGTCTTAAAAACCATTAAATATATATCTTCTAAAAGAAAATTTTGAAAATCTTCACTATTTACTGAGATAAGCATATGACTAACTCATGTAACTTCATTTTTTTGCCGATGGCGTCAGACACAACTCAGTTAACTTGAGTTGTATGACTGACACAACCAAAATATCAACATCGTTTCTTAAGTTACCGGAGTTAGGCATGACTGGCCGAGCGCTTGATTTATACGACAACAATATTGGTAATATATAGTAATAAGTGTCACGTCTGATCACGCGTATGTCATGTAACTTGACTTACATGACTTCGTGTGACCACTATAGTATGGAAGAGTTGATCATGCGAAATCATTTAATTCGAATAAAATGAAAACCACCATATTTCCATAGTGACCATATTTCCTACATGTAGATTAGAAAAAATAAAAAAATTACGTCGAACCGTCAACGATAACAGCATTTGAATCTTTAAAACTTTAAACGTAATTATCTCGAAACTCAACTTTTAAAGTTACATGAGATGCGCGTGACACGGCAGTATTGTATTGTGATTTTAATTTACAGACGAAACACTTTGCTGATGGAAACATACGGATCGATTCGAAGTTTAAGATACGTCAAATATTACGTCTAGAGTCAGACAAAGAGTGTCAATAGTGACGCTACTTCAAACAAAAACGTCGCTTCTGTCACTGACATATCTAATCCATATCGTATCCAAATGTAAAATTTGACGTACCTTAAAGTTCGAATCGGGAATCGTTACATACAACGTACAAAAAAACAGGCTAAAAAAGAGCTTGTCAAATAACATTCCTATTAATAACTGGAGGTTTGAACGCGACTTTTTAGTTTTGACCAAAATCTGGGTCAACAGTATTCAAGTTTGAGAGTTGTAGGCTTTGTGGTAGACTTTTCTAAAGCTGAAAGTTCAAATTTTTAGTGAGTGCCTTTAGCGAAGTTGGACAAACTCCAAATTTTATTACCTACTTTTTTATTTCGCGTATTTATTTTGCTTTGTCACGGTTTTGCCTTATTTTTGTTTAAGAACAATGGATGTCTTTAAAAGTTTAAAATGATAAGTACTTATCGGTAAATTAAGAGCCCATACTCCAAACACCAAAGACTCCAGATAAATTTGACGACCAGTCTGGCCTAGTGGGTAGTGACCTTGACTATGAAGCCGATGGTCCTGGGTTCGAATCCCGGTAAGGGCATTTATTTGTGTGATGAACACAGATATTTGTTCCTGAGTCATGGATGTTTTCTATGTATATAAGTATTTGTATATTTTATATATCGTTGTCTGAGTACCAAGCTTTCTTGAGATTACCGTGGGACTTAGTCAATTTGTGTAAGAATGTCCCTATATTATTTACTTATATGTGTATATATGTACGAGTATTATAGGTGTTCTGAAATTGAAGTGCTTTTATTGTACAAATTGTACAGTTGCGCTTTAGTCGCGCCAAGGAAAACTATAACTGTGCACGTGCTAACAAGCACACCGAACAGCTTATACGGAATCTATAGATAGAATACACAATTGAAATACTCATAGAATCTGCGTCGGTCCCCAAAGTTTTAGACAATCGGGTTACAACTTATACCGCTTCGTTATCCCGTAGTTTGTAAACTGTCACGTAAATTAATGTACGCGGTCGAAGTTAACTCGCGTAATAACATTAAGTGGGACAACCGGGAATATGACCACAGTAACTGAAATTAGTGCAAATGCGACACTTTAATTATACGAGCCCCGATGCATATGTTTTTGTCTAGTCAGACCATTTTTTGAGGTTCGCGTATCCTCCTAACTCAACTATAATATTCATTTCGAAACGGTTTGACTAACTATAATGAAATTGACCAATAATCGCTCGCCGCGTTCAAGAGTAAGAAACAAAAACATACCTCAAATGAATTATTTATTATAGGTTGTATAGTAGAAACAATTTCGCATTTGACACCTTTAATATAGCAACATCCATAGACTACGAAAACCACTTAGCGTTGCTTGTTAGTCTCTATAGGCTACGGAGGCCAAAAACGAGAAAACAACTGTCTAAAAATTGAATTTAGCGCTACACAAGTACCAGGGCCTCATGAATTAAAACCAAAGAAGTCCCTCAAGAAAAAAAAATGTAAAAGGGCCTCATGAGTTACGAAAAGGTGGCGCGGACTCAGGACTCAGCAAGCTTTGTTTCCTAAATACGGTACTCGACTGAAAAGGTCTCTATTATATCACGATTGTATAAAATACTATTTCAGTACAGTTCTGCGTGTGGTGAGCCCATCAAGCCCATGTGAAAACCGAGAAGCGCGAATGTTGAAACCGGTTCGATTCCGGCCTCGAACCCCGGCGCTTTTGACTCAGTATCAAATTTTGTTCAAAATGGGAAATTCTTGAAAGATCTTGCAATGCAAGGGATGGGTTATACTTTATTTATTACGCTGTAAGTTTACTTCCATGCTCTCCTGACCTATTTCGGCCACAACAACTGTGTGCTCTGGAGTAGGCAATTATTGGGATGTATAAGTTTACACTGGGAATCCCATGGGAATGCCATAAAGTAAGCAGGTTTGAACGGAAAAATCAGCGTAAACCCTGAACCGTGGAATAATTAAAGTCTGTGAGCGCACCACTGCCTTGACAAAAAGGAGTTTTAAAGATTGAGACATTCAAAAATCCCGCTTCCACTATTTTCTACAGAAAAATCGCAAACCATATTACAGCTGTTGTAGGTAGTTATTATTTGTACATGATACCCGCATTCATGTGAAATAAACAGTTGCTGTTTTATACTGACGTGTTTCATTACATGGTGGCAGCGGTGTTAGTTATTTTAAATAATTTTGTGGTGCAACGATTACAAATAAGTTGAAGTGCAGTGCCCAAACACCGGACAACTACAGATAACAAAGTTCTTTTGTGTAACACAGTGTTATTGGCGTAGTTAAAAAGATGGAACACGCCAGACCACCACCTGAGTTAAACATGGAGGGCGGTCCCGTTACGCGGGCCGATGCGTGGAAAAGGTGGAAACAGCAATTCCTACTTTTTGTGAAGGCCTCCGGTGTGAGCAGCGAGTCCGCCGCAGTACAAGCCAGCCTGCTTGTTAATCTGATAGGTTCAGAGGGTTTCGATGTGTTTCAAACATTTACATTTGACGCCGACTCGGAAAAAGACGACGTACAAGCCATAATTAAAAAGTTTGACGGGTATTTCGGCGCCAAAGTAAACACAATGCTAATGAGGTACAAATTCTTTACACGTAACCAGGAGGAAGGCGAATCGATTCAGGCATATGTGACAGCGCTGAGGCTGTTAAGTAAAAACTGCAATTTCGGTACGCTGGGCGACGATTTTCTTAAGGATCGCATCGTGTGTGGCGTTCGGAACGTCACCGTACGAGACAGGCTTCTACGCTGTGAAGACTTAGATTTAGACAAAGCTATGAAGATGTGTCAAGCCGAGGAAGCTTCCAAGGAAAGCGGTAAACAATTAAGTGTCGCGAGTGAGGGTTCCAGTAGTGCACAGGTACATGCGGTGGAGCGGCGACGGGCGCGCGGCGGCGCTCGGGCCGCTCGGCGCGGCGGCGGCGGCGGCGGCGCAGCGCCAGTGCGCCGGCTGCGGCGGGACGCGCTGCGCCAACCAAGAATGCCCGGCACAGTACGTAACATGTTTCTCTTGTGGTCACCGTGGACATTTTGCTCGTATGTGCAGATCTAGGTTTATCAACGATGACAATGGAGTGAAACGAGTGTATGAAATAGAAAAACATGGTTCCGTGAGTAGCGATTCCGATGAACTTGAACCATTTTATATAGACATGGTTTCGTCTTCGAGCGGTAAAGGGCGTTGGATGGAAACTCTGTTTTGTGAACACGGTTCTGAACGATTTAAACTCGACTCGGGGGCAGATTTTAATGTTATGTCTTTTGATAAATTTATATCACTAGGTTTCGACGAAAGTATGTTAAAAATACCGAAAATAAATCTTGAATCGTTTACTAAACACAAAATTCCTATAAAAGGTGTGTGTAACTTAATATGGTGGTATAAGGAAAAAAGTTCGGTATATGGTATGGTGGTATTCGGTAGATGGCAGTTTTTGCGCTTACCTTTTGGTATTAATTGTGCTAGTGAGGTGTTTCATGGTAAGATGCGACAACTTCTAGAAGATTTAGAGGGAGTAGACAGCTTTATCGATGATATTATCGTATGGGGAAAAACTAGGCGCGAGCATGACGAGAGACTAGGCGCGCTTCTGAATAGAGCTAAAGAGATTAATCTTAAATTTAATAAACAAAAATGCAAAATAGGGGTACAGTCAGTAACATATTTAGGGCATATTTTCGACGCAAACGGAATGCGGCCTGACGATAATAAGGTTAGGGCAATAAAAGAGATGCCGACGCCACACGACAGGAAAAGTTTGGAAAGGTTTTTGGGGGCAGTGAATTATCTATCTAAATTCATACCAAACCATTCGCAACGTGCGGCGCCGTTGACAAATTTGTTAAAAAAAGATAATGACTGGCGATGGGAGCAGAACGAGCAAAAGGCATTCGAAGACTTAAAAGAAGTAGTGTGTGGGGCAGGGGTATTGGCTTTGTACGATGTGGAAGCGCCGGTGCTGCTGTCGGTTGACGCGTCGCGTGACGCCCTGGGCGCCGTGATCATGCAGGGCGGGCGGCCAGTGGAGTTTGCTTCGCGTACCCTGACCGACGCGCAGCGCCGTTACGCACAGGTGGAGAAAGAGCTTTTGGCGATAGTGTTTGCATGCGAGCGCTTTCACCAGTACATATTCGGTAAGGAAAGGGTAGTCGTAGAATCGGACCATAAACCCCTAGAGAGTATTTTTAAACAGCCGTTAATGTCTGTCCCAGCACGCTTGCAGCGCATGTTGCTGCGATTACAACACTATGACTTGCATGTCACTTATAAACCAGGAAAATACATGTATATTCCAGATACCTTGTCTCGTGCCTCGCTGCCGGATCTTTACAGTGACGATGTGCATAAAAACAATATATGTCAAGTAAAATTACTCGTGGGTAATTTACCAATGTCAAATAACAAACTTTCGCACATTAAAAAAGAAACCAAACGTGACTCTGATTTTTTAAAATTAAGCGAGTACATAAATAAAGGTTGGCCAGATCACAAATCTGAGGTCGTGAGCGAATTAAAATTGTACTAATAAAAAATAAAATAATAATAATATATTTATTTAGAAAACATAGTCATACATTTAACATTAGGTCGAGAATATCTTATAAAGTACGTTTTTTCAATGACTTCTACCTGAACTAGGAAAATCCTGTATCTCAGGTAGAAAAATATTAATTACCAAAAGGAAAAACTTACAAGTGTGCATTTAGGTAGACATCAATTAGATAAGTTTACATTATAAAATTATTACTAATCAATGTTATTATGTGCTTAATATAAAAACAAACTATATAATTCTAATTTCAATTACTTGACAATAATCACTAATAATAATCTAGGTTAGTGGTGTATGTCACATATTTACATAACGCAACGTAGCAAAAACATGTTTTGAGCTTAGTGCGTCAGAAACAAGAAAAACAAAATAATTATTTACTTATTTAGGGTTCGTTAGTAATTTTTCTACATCGTCGTAATTTTGACTCGGATTAAAAATAAAAATTGTCTAAAACATTTATTAAATCTGAAAGTCATATTCATAAGCAAGCGCCTTCATAGTCAATTGAATTTATAAACCTTTGTTCGGCCATTTTCTTAGCAGGACAATCAGGGTCACCTGTTTTGTGGTTGTTGGGCTTCTTGTAGTAAGTGCAGGTTGCGCATTTTGGAGGGTCCTCTTTTTTCATGCACTCGTTTTCAGCGTGTCCTTGATCTCCGCAGTGCCCGCAGGTCTTCACTGGTTGCTTGCAGGTCTTGGCGGCGTGGCCGTACTGGTGGCAGGTCCAGCACTTCGTGACGATGGTAAAGTCCCTTACAGGGCATGATGACCAGTTAACAAAAACACTGGTCACTGGTACTGGTACTGGTCATTTAGAGAAGAGCTATTTATAGTGGATGGAGTAATATTTAAAAACAACTTAGTATTAGTACCGCGAGCGCTAAGAGCAGATATGCTCGAAACTATTCACGAAGGTCACATGGGTATTGACCGGTGCAAGCGACGCGCGAGGCAAGTCGTATTCTGGCCTGGTATCACGCAGGATATCGAGGCATTTGTGAAGCACTGCCGCACCTGTCAGGAGAGTCTAAACGCTCCCGCGAGAGAACCACTGATTCCAGTTGAGATTCCTGAGCTGCCATGGCAAAAAATCGGCTCCGATATATTTGAGTTACAGAAGAAATATTTTTTAATCATTGTAGACTACTACTCTAACTATGTAGAAGTATGTAATTTGCCAAATATAACTTCTAACTTAGTAATACAAAGCATGAAAGAAGTTTTCTCTCGCCATGGCATCCCAGAAACCCTGATTAGTGACAACGGAACTCAATATAGCAGTCGAGAGTTTAAAATGTTCGCTAGACAATGGGGGTTCAATCATGTGACGTCATCGCCAAACTATGCACAATCGAACGGTAAGAGCGAACGCGCGGTGCAGACAGTAAAATCTCTTCTTAAGAAAGCGATTAATACAAACGGCGATTTTTATTTAGCCTTGCTAAACTATCGTAACACTCCCAGGGACGGTTTAAGCTCTCCTGCACAGCTTCTGATGGGTCGTCAACTTAAATGTAAGCTCCCGGTGCACCCTAGGTTGTTGACCCCGCGGCCAATTGACTCATCAGAACATTCGACAATGTTGCGTAATCAAATAAAGGTTAAAGAATATTACGATAAACACACAAGGACACTTCCTTCGCTTCACGCAGGCGATGAAGTCGTGTGTATAGACGGAAAGACGAGAACTCGAGCTACCGTTGTAGGTAACGCCGAGACTCCTCGCTCATATATAATTGAAAATAAGCTAGGTGGTAGATTTAGGCGCAATCGACGCCATTTAATTAAGTGCGAAACTAGTACTAATGCACCGTCCTCGGATTCGATGCAGCCAGTGTCAGCTGATGCCGACGACGAGTTCAAGGACGCGTGCGAGGAAGTAGGTCAAACAAGTAAAATTGAACCTAATGCTGTCGACAATAAGGTTGATAGCGGCAGTAGGCCTACTGTTATAATGACTCGTAGTCGAGCCAAACTTATTAATCAAAAATAATCATACAGCTAGACTAAGTGAACATAAACGATTACATATTTATTTAGAAATATAGTAAACAGCCCATTTTAATTTCATTAAAATTAAAAATACAAGAGTTATGAATATGTAATCGTTATGTCTCGATCGCATATACTTACCTAAGTATTTTTATTCTGATAGTCTGTAATTTTTCTTTTGTGTACCTTTTACCTAGTATTTTAAATAAAATTATGTAAAGGTGTGTTAGGTACGAGTATGTCATATCTTTGGGTAGCAACAAAGATCTAACATGCTAATAAAGGAACACAACAAGTGAATCAGTATAGTCGCCTTCCTATGGATATAATTAATAATTTTTACCATCGAAGTTTCACTGATTCAATGGTCTGTGAACCTTATTGCTATGAAATAAGGTCTTGTCATGATCGATTAAGAGTGTTATCGTGTGTACGTACGTAGGAAATAGCGTAAACTAGACAGATAAGTATTAAACATAAATATCCTTATGTACCTAACGTTATTTTAAGGGGAGGATAGGATGGTAGTCAAGATGCAACAAAATATAATATCGTATACATATATGTTTTATAAGACTACTGCTATCTACATTCTTATGTTCATGTCTAGGCCGTGTTTATGAAATGTAAAATGGATAACTTAACTTAACTGTATTGCATAACTTTTTGGTGTTGGGTCTTATGTATACCTTTTGGGGGAGATGTTGTGGGTAGTTATTATTTGTACATGATACCCGCATTCATGTGAAATAAACAGTTGCTGTTTTATACTGACGTGTTTCATTACAACAGCAATATCACATTTAATCCCAAACGTGACCAGAACACACCATAATGCTTTAATGAGAAAACAACAGGGCTTAACCACATTTTCCTACCAAGACAGCTTTAGAAAACATACATTTCTGCATAACGCGTGATTCATTGCGACTACGTCATGAATCTTTTAGTACTTACGTTGTACATGTGCAGCAATGGATTGGTAAAACTTATGTTGGTCGATTTTTGAGAAGTTCTTGAAACACAGGATGTTCAAGGGTGCAATTAAGCAGGACTGCCCTGGTTTTAGTATTTCATAATCAGCTGAAATATAACAATGAGGTATAGAGTTTTTACAGCACAGGTACATCCCGTCTGGTGCTAGGTATTTCAGTGTATGCATCTAAAATGTCCTGGGCTAGCTATTAAGTGAACGTGATAAGTACTAAATGCTAAGTTCATCATCCTCATCTTCTTCGCGTTATCCACGACTCCTAATCCTAAGATTTGGCGTAAGCACTAGTTATTACGAAAGCGATCCATTTGGCCAGGTACACACTGGCCAGTATGATGGCCCATTGTGTAGAGGAGCCATAATATAGCTCAAAGGTCTAAGTTTAGGTTATTATCATGCAAATATGTTATTCAAAGGTAATATTAAGTTTCTCGCCTGGAGCCCTTCGGGTTAGAGTTACCTAAGGTAATCGGTGCACAGATGTTCTGGAATTAACTCCCCGTGTTATAACAGCGACACAATTTACAGGCCATTGGTAGATTGGTGTTCCTTTGGAATAAGGTCCAAAATTGGTTAGGTAACCTGGACTACGATTGTAGGGTATGGAAAGGGTTTTTGATATGCCGTGAAGGTTCTTGTAAAGGGTTGGAGAGGGTTAAGTAGGAACTACAATAGGATACGAGTGATATTTTGTGGCGATTTGCCTTTGTCACTGAAGCGTGTAAATTTTTGATTGAAGTGTTTATTATTAGGTATCCGTATAGGTCAGGAAATGAATGCTCAAAAAACGTTGTAGAGGGAAATGCTAGGAACACAATTTTTGACTCCGTAACTTTGTTTAGACTAGTTAGGAGGTGAACATATCAAAAGTCCCCGGCTGTAGCCCCGGTGCTGCGGGGTAGAGGGGGGTAAGAAGGTCGAATTTTTCGGTTTTTCATTGATATCTTGGAAACTTTTCATCTTAGCGACATAACTACTAAGACAAACCGAAAGCTCATAAAATTACAAGTTTTATCTAGTCAAGTTTTTCGATATCTTGAATAGTTTTTGAGATAGACGCTCTTGAAAGTTTATTTAGGGATTTTAATGTTATCTTGATATCTACATCAGTGATGCTGTTAGGCCATGTTTGGCATCATTTTCGTATAAATCGGTGGTGCTGAATTCATTTGTGGTATCACATTGACACTATTCCGAAGTAAAAACAAAATTAAAAAAATATATTTTTTTTAAAATCCCTCTTCACGCTTAAACCGCTGTACCAATTTCGTTGAAATTTGGTACAGAAATAGTTTTAGTCTCGACACAGGACATAGGATAGTTTTTATAACCAAAAGCATCTTTTGAGGATGTGAAAAGTGGGGTGGAAGTTTGTATGGGGAGTCAGTAACCGCTGAACCGGTTTAGGTGAAATTTAGGATGGTATACATCTGTGATTTAGATGAAAATGATACCTAACATGACTTCAAACTTTACCTTAAGCAGTATTTACCTCAGGAATTCAGTTTCGTCGACGAAGTTGAATTCCCCCCATACTCCATTTCACAACTTTAAAGGATGATTATTGAGATAAAAAGTATCTTATGTCCTGTCTTGGGACTCGAAATATCTGTATACCAAATTACAATTAAATCGGTTGAGCGGTTTAAGCGTGAAGAGGAATTAAAAAAAAAAGTTATTTGTTTAAAGTTTATATGTTTTTTCTTAGGAATGGTGTCAATGTGATACCAAAAATGAATTCAGCATCCCCGATTTATACGAAAATGATACCAAACACGGCCTAGCACCTTCACTAATGTAGATATCAAGATAAAATTTAAAGCCCTAAATAAACTTTCAAGAGCGGATATCTCAAAAACTATTCAAGATATCGAAAAACTTGACTGAATAAAACTTGTAACAATTTTTATCAGCTTTTGGTTTGTCTCAGTAGTCATGTCGCTAAGACGCATAGTTTCCAAGATATTAGTGAAAAACCGAGAAATGAGACCTTGTTTCCCCCCTCTCCCCCCCAGCACCGAGGCTACGGCCGGGGACTTTTGATATGTTCACCTCCTAACTAGTCCAAACAAAGTTACGGAGTCAAAAATTGTGTTCCTAGCATTTCCCTCTATAACTTCTTATTTCTTGGCCTAGTAATTAATTACATTTTTATAATATGGCGGGGCCCGTTTAGATATTAAATGATTTTTAATTTAAAAATATTCCAGAATGTTTTTTCCTCTCATCCTGAAAACGAGTCGTTGGTTTCCAACTGTCATGGGTCAATTTCACCAAACGAGCATTTTTGTCTAATTTCCATGGAATTTTGAAATACCAACATTACACAAAAAAAAATATACTGAGAATTTGATAAAAAATATAATAAATATTAATTTTCTTATGGGATAAAAATATTCATAAAACTATAAAAGTTATTTAAATTTAAAATTTTGGTCAGGACACGGGAATTAGTGTGTCCATGGAAATTAGATTTTACTAGGACGGAAATTAGAACACGGCACGGGAATTGTTTTCTTAACTTATTTTGGTACTTAAAACTATTATTTATGTATATTTTAATCAACAATAATATACTGCAACCATACTGAAGTGGCATCGGACATATTTACCTTCTTTAATTTTAGTTTCGAGCGACAAATCTACGAAAGTATGTTACACTAAAAACTACGTATTTGACTAATCCTTTCCTTTATTTTAATGGCAACTAATCTCTCTTTCTTAGTAAAATGTACATATTTCAAAACAATACTTTGAGTAGTTTCGTAAACTTGTCCGCCTTTACATACAAAACTATTCATTAAAAAGTGTCATTATGTATCTGCATGTAGATAGGTACAAGGGGTATGATCTGGTATATGGTCTTATAGGAAATGATGCTAAGAAATAAATAGGGGCACAGTGAGAAGAAGTTATTGTGTAAGTTAATCTGAAGAAATCGAATATGCTGCCTTCATAAATTAATAACCCAAAAAATTGTTTGAACACATATGAGGTAAGGTGGGGTAAGACTATCACCGGGGTAAGACTATCACTTGTATGGAATCCTTATACTGTTAGTCTTGCCCCGATCAAAATAAACTAAGTTAGTCTTACCCCGCCTTACTTTACACATAGGTATACGGGGTGTCCCTGCCCTGCGGGAAAATCTTCAAAGTGTAGGTTGGTTAAGTAATTTCTCAAAAATATCATAATCTTCCTAAAAAAAACTTGCTTACAAAATACCCCCTGGCACTGACTAAAATAACCGACTTGGTTTCACATTACATCCAAAAACTTTTTTGTAGTAGAGAAGAAGAACTGCGTTGCGAGATTTGCATCTTTTTGCATGAATTGAAATGAGCCCATCTCTTTTTGTAGGCTGTCCTTCTTTTCGGGTAAACATACCCATACCATACTGATACTATACATATCATAATACATCTTTATTCATACTCACATCGTCCATCGTAGTGTACCTTTACTTTCCCTACTAATTGTAAGAACTAAAAGGTAACGTTGTTATCGCATATATTTCTATAGGATTACAAACTTAATTATGCAGTTATCTTTAGAACGTGACTAATATTGCAGTATTATTAGATTTTTATTGGCTTAAAAAGCTAAAACCTAATTACGTTTCAAATTTGGAACTTGTGGGTATGCTAGAAGTACCTTAAAATAATATTGATTGAGAGTGATTGTGCCAGTGACAAAACTAAGGGATTTTAAAGTGTATTAATTCTTAGACTACATGCTCAAATTAAATGTTATTTAGATAGAATGTTATTGAGATTTTGATGGTACGGCCGTGCCACTTTGTTTTGCTCGACTTGGCGGCGACACTGCCGTGCCCCCAGATCCTTTGTCCTTCTGCAGGCCTCAAACTATCTCCATGCCAAATATGTATTATCAAGATGATATTGTTTCAGCGGCTAGTAAGAATAGGATATATTTAATTTTTCTTGTACCTATTAGAAAAGCTAATTTATAACAACTAATCTATTAAACGAGCAATTCTTGTATATATTTCGGGGATCTCGGAAACAGCTCTAACGATTTCGATGAAATTTGATCATATATGGTCGTTTTCTGGGATGAAAAATCGATCTAGCTAGGTGTCTCTGGGAAAACGCGCATTTTTGAGTTTTTAGGTAGGTATATGTTTTCCGAGCAAAGCTCGGTCTCCCAGATATTTAAACTTTATACGGGTTACGCTGTCAGCTGTCAAATTTACAAAATAAAACCATTGTAAATTTGATTCATGTTGTTTCATGTAACCTTAGGTACGGGTATTATACTATGTAATAATTCCAAAAATAGTTTTGTTTATATAATATTTTAATATTATAATATGATAAATGAATAAGGTAAGGTGGCGCAAGACTAACAGTACGAGGATTCCATACAAGTGATAGTCTTACCCCACTGTCGTCTTACCTCACCTTACCTTACGTATTAAAATTGCCCGGGTTATTCGGGTCCACCCTGTAAGTATGTACTATAGTACTTATACTAAAAAACCGGGCAAGTGCGAGTCGGACTCGCGCACGAAGGGTTCCGTACCATAAAGCAAAAAAGAAACGGAAAAAAATGCAAAAAGAAAAAAACGGTCAGCCATCCAAGTACTGACCACGCCCGACGTTGCTTAACTTTGGTCAAAAATCACGTTTGCTGTATGGGAGCCCCACTTAAATCTTTATTTTATTCTGTTTTTAGTATTTGTTGTTATAGCGGCAACAGAAAAACATCATCTGTGAAAATTTCAACTGTCTAGCTATCACGGTTCGTGAGATACAGCCTGGTGACAGACAGACGGACAGACGGACGGACAGCGAAGTCTTAGTAATAGGGTCCCGTTTTACCCTATGGGTACGGAACCCTAAAAACCGTTCATAGATTTTTGTGCATTCTCTGAGATTTCCTTAAATGGAAAATAGAAATATATATATATATACATATATATATATATATATATATATATATATGTAGATATTATTATTACATATAATATATATTCAATGCCCATATATATATATATGTAATAATAATATGACGTAAACATTGCCAATTAACTTACAGTGCCCCCAATTAAAAATTTGTTGACAATAAATGTAATACTTTCTAATTCCCGTGCCACTTAATCAGCTGTTTTAGGTAAATATTCTATGGGAATTAGGGCACGGAAATTAGAATTCGTAATAAATAAATTCGCCAAAAATTTTAATCGTGTTTAACCAAACTGTTATGTTATCGCTTACATAAAGATACATAAAGGGCTCCTAAATATGACAATTGTTTTTGAAAAGCTATGTGGGAAATAAAATTTATAAGGGGCATCGAAATTAGAAAAAAATTGTCGCCCACCCGGATTCCGAAATACTTATGCGTTTTGCTCGAACACGCCGCGGCTTGACGTACATCCGCTTGCTTTGAGAATCAGCCGAATACTGCCAGTACAGGTGAGGCGAGACACGAGGCGGTTCAGATACAGACGTCGGCTGTGAGAGCCCTTTGAGTTTTGCCGACGAAATTTTACTCGCGCGCTCGGACAAAATTTAAACTTCGATCACGAGTTATTTACCACAATGAAGTTAATAGTGTATGTGCTCAGTGATAGTAAATATCATCTAGTTTAAGTATTTGACACTCAATTAGTGATACTAATGTAGAATTTTCCGTAGGATTTTTCATTATGCTCAAAAGTAGATTCCGGACAGGGCACGGGAGTAGTAATTTGAGCCTTTAGGTATTTTTAAGTGTACTCTAAAAACCAATTAATCAGTGAATTCATATGGAACCCGGTGTGAAAGTGTGGCTTCTTTATGTAAAAAAAAAATGGTAAGTATTATTTGATGCTAACCCGCGATTTTCATCACGGACAGAAAAAAAAACGTGTTCAGAAATTGACCCTCATACACTCTTCCTAATGTTAAGCCATTACAGTAGCCAATGGACGTTTGCAACTTTAAGGGCGTTGTTTAAAGAACTAGCTGAAATATAGTGAGAAACCTCTTGAGGAGGGTATAAGAAACTTCGTTAGCTATTTACATTTTATAAAGAGACATCTAGCGAGCAATTCAGCAACTAATTCACAGCATGTATGTACATGTATGTGGCATTTTAATTATGTATATGACAAATAAATGGTTTATTAATTTAACTAGGTGGTTTAATAGTTGAAGTTTATTAATTAATTAACTATAAATTGTTACGGATCACTTTTAACTTTCTGTTGTTGCTTTCAGGTAAGTTGCTGACCTATCATGGAGGAAGTAAAAGAGCATTGGGAGAAAAACGACGTAATGACCAACTAGTGTGTAATATAACCCTTTAAAAAAAACCACGTCGATATAAAGTTTAAAAATAACATACTTACGTATATTCTTCATAGGGGTGTATTTACCCTAGGGCCATGCCCTTGGCCCGGGGCGCCAACCCGCCAAAAGCCGCCTCTGGTCGATTGCATTGGTTTTGGCGCCATTCAACCAAATTTTATTACTTCTTACCTTTTTATTTTTTTCTTGTCAATCTCAAATTAAAATTAACATACAAAATAGAAATAGGCTGTATCAGGAACACAGCGGCAGCTGCGATCATATATAACTAAGGATACCGCCTTTAGGAACATTACCGTTCAAATTCTCGGGCCAAATTAGCACACATACACAATTACGCCTACATTCAAATAAGACGACGCGTTTACAGAGCCTGTAATCAAAGCTGGTAAACGAAATAATAGTCATCTTTATTACTCTAATGGTACATAGCTAAGTGTAGATGACATGCATATAATGTCAATAACTACCAATCAGCGACATTAATCCGCTAATAACCTTCTTGCTGTACGTACTGGCCGCTGAGAGTTCGCGGTTCATATTTGATTAGAATATGACTTGGACAGGGATAGGTTTATGCCATACAGTGAAGAACCAGTCAAATAATTTCACGTATAATAATTTAATGCAGATTAAAAGATAACTAGTTAAAATGTTGTTATGACATGACAGACTAACTCAACATAAGTAAATATATCATTGTTGTATAAATGTATTCCGCTATAATAAGTATTTTGTATATTTTATTATCAATCTGCATGGCAGTGCGAAGTTACGTTCAGGTATAGTCTGTCCGTTTTTCTAAGATCAAGTACGCCCATAGATTTATAAGGCATAGATCCCTAGTCCGTACACCCCCAGTGAAGCCATTTCAAGTGCGACGTCTCGTCACACTCGTATCGTCGTATTCGAACGGCCGTCGCAGTACTCAAAGTCAAATCGGTGTGTGTACACCTCCCGTTTAAAAATCAAAAACTACAGGAAAGATGGTTGTTTGTACAGTGAATGGGTGTCACAACACATCATATAATAAAAACAAACCGCCCGATATTACATTTCACGCGTAAGTACCGAGTTTAAAGTGATATTTTTACATAATCATAAATACAAAAATCCAAATTTTCGTCATGTGCCATTTCTTCTAAATGTTGCCAGTGTAGTGAATATTTTTTCCTCCAAATGGGACATGACGTCTACATTCTAAAATAAATACGCTCAATTGAATTTCATTGTATAATTGTAGAAAATTATAATTATGTTAATTATTTAGGTACTTAGTTTTTTTTCTTATTTTTATTATGTGTAATGTTCGTTTCGGTTTTCTGACTGATCTGCTGTCTGCGAGAAGGAAGGAAAAAAATTAGACTAAATCGGAATGACGCAATATGGAAACATTGGAAACCGACTAAACACAGTCGAATATGCTCTGTCATATTTAAATGTATTCTTATTATTTCATGCACTTTTATTTTGTTGAATAAAAATAAAATAGTAAAAACTTATCAGCTATTTATTTAAACCTTATTTCACAAAGTACAGAAATGCAATAAATCCCAAAATAAACAAAAAGCTTTTGCTACAAAATCGAATCTACACACTTCCTAATTATTAATAACCAAGTGTGGATGTTGTTAAAAATCCCCTACTTTGAGAGATGTAAATGAATACTGGCAACATATTTAGTATATATGTGTGTGTTTGCTGAGCGTAAAACACGAGCGTCGCACGCACACATCCATCGTGTTTCGGCTTCACTTTTGGCAGGTTCACCGTATGGGGACTATCTGTCTATGCGTTATTAGTTTAAGAGTACGCCATAGTAAATGTATGGCGAACTTGATCTTAGAAATAGGACTGGCTATACAGTCTGCAAAATTTACATGGGTACACGAATCGGGTCAAAAATATTTGAACAGGCGGAGTCACAATAAATTCCCACTTTCAGTTCAGAATATTTTATATGTATATAGCCGGTCAAGCAAGTTTGTCAGTAGAAAAAGGTGCAAAATTAAAATTTTGTATAGGAGCACACCCGTTCGCGCGCTTACCATTTCTAAATTTGCCGCTCTTATAATATTTTAAACTTTCGCGTTTTGAACATATATTAACTCACATTATACGAAACGAAACTGATTTACGTCGGTAAATCAAGGTAATTGAATATAATTCGCGTTAGACTCGTCTATAATGTGAGTTAATATGTTTGCCGCTCTTTTCTACTGACGGAAATGGCTTGAGAGAGAACCTACATAAATGTGACAGTAGAGGGTGGATTCAAATGATCAACATTTTCAGATATTAATGTGTGTATTTGTTAAATTAATTCAGTGAAAGCATGATAGGAAAAATGTATCTACATATAGGAGACCGGGTATGATTATCTCACGGGTTATATCTCATGAATAGAACATATTCTAGATATCTTGCCAGGCATCCACTCAATTTCATGTCTCTCTAATTGGACAGCTTTTTTCCATAGTTCTCTGCGAATAGCATCTTGTAGGAATCTGAATGGAAAGTAATGTAAAATGACAATACCAAATTTAATTATTAATTTGAAATAACTAGGTAGTTTTTTTATAGCTCCATCTCATGAAATAAAAAAGGAAAATACAAATCTGTAAGAAGGAATTTATTACTACATTATAATTACCTATATGTATAGAAAATACCTAAACCAAACACAAGTTAATAAAATAGTCTACTTCATTTAGCATAACACCATCCCTATTATCCTCGCAATTTAAAAAGTCGCATGTTGTTATGAAAGTCGTATGCAGTTGTTACGTTTTAGCTTAGCACGGTAGTATTGAAAACAAATCGTCATGTTTTTTCCAAATTCTACGAAGTTATCTGTTCACTACAAGTGAAAAGTGATTCCACTGTCCTTGGTATGAACTAAAATAACTTCTGCACCACTTCACGACACATGAATATATTTTTAATTACTAAAAAAACGTTGTTTTTATAAATCAATTTAGCCATTTGTCACTGACTGTCATCTCGGTCGTACTGAGATTGCCAATCGAGCAGTTTGTAAGTACCGCCTATCGCGGGGTAGTTTGCGTTGGGTCATAATTGAGCGGACAGAATACTTCCATGTATAGCATTTCGCTGAGCGGCAGTGGTTTACGTGTACAAAGTAATTGCAAACGCCGCTTATAGAAAATGGACCAGCTAAAATGTATGAAACAGCCAATTTTTATCGCGATTTCGGGGTTGATCCCATAGTAAAAGTTGCTCAGTTTAATCCCAAAACCTCCATGGCAATGGGAATGCAGTTATCTTTTAGCCACCCTGAATATACGATATAACGTCTACGTAATTTACTTTAATCTCGCATCTTGCTCGCATATTAATGCATAGAAGCTAAGTTACGTTCACGCTAGCGTTTATATCTGTGCCAAACTGGTGGTAGCTGTACTGTAAATTTACTTAATATCGTAAACTAAAGTTATGGTGAACTTGGCATACTTGGGACTTGGCCATTCAGGAGCTGTATTTACGTTAATGTTACGTCTTGCTTTCAGCGATTAGCGATGTCGTGTTTGTATTCCTTTCTAGTCGATTTCGAACGGTAATTCTTATAGTAGAGATGAGTTTTTGTTTTAAGTATGATGGCAAGTATGTTGCCGCTATAAACTAAAGGTTAATGCGCTCCGGCGCGGCCCGACTCGAGCCGGTCGTTGGGAGTTATACCTACATTACGCGACAAGTGAGTGAAATCTGATAATTTACCTATTTTTTGATATTCGGAAGATCAGCGCTGACTTCCGGGTCAGTAATATGCTGAGGCGACATGGCTAAATCACTTCTATATGCACATATTAGAATACAAACCCAAAAAAAAACATACATAATTGCAAACTTTTACCTGCGGTACAAGTCGCTTCCATCTTGTAACCGCAACATACTTATCTAACCATGAAATTAGTGGTACAAGTCGCTACTACCTTGAAACCACCTCAATCATGGCGCAGTTCAAGTCGCTTCTACCTTGAGCCTGCCCCTACTGATTCTATACAAAACTTATAAATGCGGTACAAGTCGCTTCTACCTTGAAACCGCAACAAACTTAATTAACCAAGGAATTTGTGGTACAAGTCGCTACTACCTTGAAACCAACTCAACCATGGCGCAGATCAAGTCGCTTCTACCTTGAGCCTGCCACACATCTTACAATTAATGACAGTTCAAGTCGCTTCTACCATGAGCCTGCCACATACTTAATAAATAGTGACGGTTCAAGTCGCTTCTACCTTGAGTCCATCACTTATACCACAACTAATGACAGTTCAAGTCGCTTCTACCTTGAGCCTGTAAGTGTCTTTAATTGACAATATTGAAATAATCATCTCATAATAGTCTCCTTAATTGACAACATTTAGACTTTTCAACACAAAACAAGTTATTGGACAATCACTCACGACACAGCCTCTCCTTCGTCACTACTACTAGGGGAAGAATCGACATTTGCTCTGTCGAAACTAAGCCATGCCTTCATTTTATCTACTGAAACTACAGCGCAATATTTTCGGTTCGACTTCTTTGTTAAAGGCGTATCTTCTACCTGATACCGATCATTGTCTAAGACCGCGGTGACACGATATGGTCCTTGATACTTAGGTATAAGTTTTCTGCTTTGACCAGTAGACGGGATTTCCCTTTTAATGCTCACTAAATCGTCAACTTTGAATTTTAACGGTGTACTAGCTTTTTTGTCATATGCTTGTTTTTGTTTCTCTTGATACTCTGTAATATGTTTATTAATAGTTTCTCTTATTTCATCAACGGTACTGCTACCCTCTATGTGTTCATTATCTAAGTAGGCCTTGATCCTACCTTCTGAGCTACCTGTTAAAGATGTACCAAACAAAGCTTGTGCTGGAGTTGTACCTATCCCTTTGTTTAAGGTATTATTTAGGCCCCACTGTACGTCAGGTACACTTAAATCCCATTTACGCTCGTCCTGACCTAGACATTTGGCTGTGAGTGCATCAAGTAACGTTCGGTTGTATCTTTCGACCTGTCCGTTCGCTCTTGGTGTAGCCACAGCATTGAGGATATGTTTGGTCCCCAACTCATCGATGTATGCCTGAAACTTGGTACTAGTGAAGCACGATCCACGATCTGAAATTATGCGCTTTGGCACACCAAAGATACTAAAATATTCGCGTAAGCGATCTATGACAATTGACGTTTTTGTGCTCTTAACAGGTCTTAAAACAATAAATTTTGTGTACGCGTCAATTATGACCAAAATATGTGTGTTCCCCTTTGAGCTTTTCACAAAGGGACCGACATGGTCAAGATGGATGGTTCCAAACGGAGTGTCTATCTTCGGGATAGGGTGCAATAATGGTCTTTTTCTCCCAGAATTCTTGGAATAAGCACACTCTAGGCAAGAGTCAACATATTTTTTGATAAACCTTTTCATTTTACTGAACCAATAAGTTTCTTTTACTTTAGCATAAGTTTTATCAAACGCGAAATGGCCAATGTCATCGTGACACTGTTTAAGTATTTGCCATCTCACTCCCCTTGGTACCACCCATCTCTCACCCTCATCTGTTTTCCTGTATAACTTTTTGTTGCGAACTATAAAGTTTTTCATCACTTCTACTACTTCTGCTGATTTCGGGTCTGTTAGCATGCTAATCTTACTTTGGATTTCCGAATCAGAGCTTTGTACCGTGCTTAACCAGTCAGACTCTCCAATAGTATTTATTAGCATTACGGGAACGCCGCTAGGCGGTGGATTTCTACTAAGAGCGTCGACATACGTCATCGACTTTCCCGGTCGATACTCAATAGTGTAATCAAACTCCTGCATGGAAATCCACCACCTAGCGACCCTCGGAATTAAATCTCGTTTGAGAAAGGTCGCCCTAAGAGAGTTGCAATCCGTAAATATTCTAAATGTGATCCCAATGAGATATACCCGAAACCTTTGTAACGACGCTACAACCGCTAACGTTTCGAGCTCATAAGATGTCATGTGTTGTTCTTCGGGAGTAGTTTGTCGGCTAAAATAAGCTACCGGTTTGAGAATCCCATCGTTATTCCTCTGCATTAATATGCCTGCGACTCCGATTTTACATGCGTCAGTATGAACTTCAGTAACCGCCTTTGGATCATATAATGATAGAGTGGGCTTTCTAACTAGTTCATTTTTCAGGGTCGTAAATGCGTGCATCTGTGATTCGCCCCAAACCCACGGCGCATCTTTCTTAAGTAAAACAGTAAGTGGCTTTGCAATAACCGCAAAGTTTCTCACAAAACGTCGAAAAAAACTACATAAGCCTACAAACTGTCTAACCCCGTGTTGGTCCCGAGGTTCAGGAAAATCTTGAACCGCTTGTACTTTACGAGCACCTGGTTTAATGCCCTCCGAACTTAATTCAAACCCTAGATAGTCTACGGTTCTACTGAAAAAGCAACATTTAGAGAGTTTAAGCGTCAGTCCCGCGTTTTCTAACAATTTGTAGGACCGATTCTAATTTAGCAATGCCCTCGTCGATAGTTTTGGACGGTATTATAATATCATCCATATACGCTGATGCTATTTTGTCGGTCTTATCCGACGAGTCATTGTCCCTGTCCACACGATTGTTAGCTGTACCTAATACCGAATGAACCATACGCATGAACGTCGACGGCGCATTGACGAGACCGAAAGGCATTCTTTTAAATTCAAATTGCCCATCAGGCGTTACGAAACTTGTTTTAGGCCTGTCACTTTCTTTCACCCCTATCTGGTAATACCCAGATGCTAGGTCCAGAGTTGTATAAAAGTTGAACCCTGATAACTCATCGAGCTGATCATCGATCCTAGGTAGTGGGAAATTTTCTTTTATAGTTTTCCTGTTGAGGGCCCTATAGTCCACGCAAAGCCTAACATCACCGGTCTTTTTCTTGACGAGGACTATAGGGCTCGCATAGGGAGACGTGGAAGGCTGAACTATGTCACAATCGATGAGCTCTTGCACCATGTCTCTTACTTTTTCTCTTTCAATAAATGGTAACCTATACGGACGATACACTACTGGCTCATCATCTTTTAACTGAATCGACATTTCGATTAAATCTGTTTTCCCTAGTTCCTGCAGATTGAATGCCAAAGTCTTACGATATTTATTAAGTAAGCTTAATAGCTTCATGGTAGTTTCGTTGTCCAAAGTATGAGGCCCTAAATCCTCTGCTACAATAGCCCGCGTTGGTTGAACTACATTTACGCGCATAACTTTATTAAATACACTACCGGGCTGAGCTTCTTCCGCACGCTTACATCTGGCTAACAAAGATCCTTTATTGAGGGTAAATGGTCGAGTTGATATCCCTTTCACTAACGCTACCCCACTACCCTCAGTCACTGTGAACAGTCCTTGTACTACATAATGCTCACGCCCCGATTGGTAACGCGTACTACCATCGATGTAAACTTCTCCTGTATACTTGGGCTCTGTTATAAAATCAACAGCCGTCAACCCATCGATCCTCGTATCATATGAGCAAATCAACTTAACCCTACAATCTAAACAGTCTTCTGAACTACTTATTTCTAAACATGTGCTATCCTTATACACCACGATATGTGGTAGCTCGGTAAAGGTTTGCCCAACAAGTAAAGATTTCTCTAAAAAATTATCCGGTACTATCAAACATTCTACGAATGCCCTTGCTGCGTCTACTTCTAGTTCTACTTGGCATTTACCTAACGGCCTAACGATACCATCGCCGAATCCTCTCAATGGGTCCAGTGTGACATCTTTTTCCCATATCAAGGATAATTCTCGCGCAAACGTTGCCGTGATCATTGTTTCCGCGCTACCAAAATCGACAAAACACTCGCAAACCACTTTATTAACTAACGCTCGCTTAAAGTACTTCGCCGATTTTGTGTCAGGAACTTCTAGTACACGCATGACTGGTTTTGAGGTTTTGGTAGTGCCTTCAACGTCCTTATTGTTATTGGATCGACAATTTTCAGTGGAGTGACCGAATCGCATGCATTTACCGCATTTCACGACGGGTTTAGGACACTGAGATTTATAATGACCATCTTGTAAACAGTTAAAGCACTTTATAGGCCTATCATTACTAGTCGTATTTTTATTACCTAATTCGGATTTAGTTTCAACCTTAGCTTTAGCTTTCCGATCAACGAATGAACTATTTTTGGCGCTCTTCAAGAAAGGCAAAAGCTGATCTGGGCTATCGAAACGAGCTGCTTCGGCTCCTAAGCGGACGCTACGATCATCTATTCCGAATACTAAACAATCAACGGCCTTCTTGTCAGTAATCCCGCAACGGTTTAACAACATTATTTTATCATAGAAATATTCTTCTAGCGAATCATTAAACCTAGCACGTTTGGCAAGCATTGTCGTAAGTAATTGTCCATAATTGTCATCGCTAGGGAATGCTAGTTTTAACTTTTCCTGCCACTCTTGCCAGGAAAACATAACAGTCGAGAGGCCAGCGTACCATTTTTGAGCCAGACCCTTAAGTTTTGGTAACGCAAAGTGAACGGTCTGACGATCGTTCCAGTTATATATAATCGCGCACTCGTTCACTTTGTGTATCCACATCGCAATTGTTTGTTCCTTAGAAGCTGGGTCAAATTCAGGTACTGTATTTTGATTTGACAATTTTTCGTTAGAACCTTTATCACTAATGGTACGCAGAGCCTCTACCAGTTCCGAAATGGTAATATTATTATTGGTAACAGACTGAGTATTCGGAGACTCACGTGGAAGTCCGCGCTCGTGTTGTCCTCCTTGTGGCGAGGTCGATACGGCTACAGACCTGCTATGAGCCCGTAGTCTCTCGCTACGCAACCGCTCACCGCGCGAGCGAGACCTACTTGGACGTCCGTGTCCCCGGTGACTGCTACGACTGCGCGTCCGGCGCCTGCCGCAGCCATCGCTGCGAGACCGGCGTCTGCTAGCGCGCTCCCGTGCCCGCTGACTGCTCCGGCTGCGCGGTCGCCGCGTGCCGCCACGTGGACTGCGCGACCAGAAGTCGCTGGCTCGGTCGCGTCCCCGACGATTGCTCCTACTACGCGTACGATGACCTCCTCGTCCGTCTGAGCGCCTGGTCCTGCTGCGTGACCGATGTTGACCCGAAGGTGGCGTCGTCAGTACACGCGACCTTCTCTGATCGTCCCCCATATCCTAGAATGTAAATTTCTAGCACAAATCTCTGTCTTCGAATTAACATAAGTAAAAGAGGGTAGATTGGAACAGCGAGCATTAAAATTATACACTATAGAGCGAATGTAAATGGCATGAAGCGTTTTATTTTATACTTGACTCATTATGCGAGACGTAATTCCGTAGCTCAAAACAATAATATTAATTAATTTATAGTCGGGTAGTATAACCAATAAATTAGTGAGGTACTAGCAATATGGTTACTATATAATGGATTTAATTGAGTAAGTAGCTTAACACACTCAAATATGTATACGGTAAACACCAACAGTGCTAATCGAAAACAAACTGTCCTCATTTAATACCCTCGCGTTTTGTTTCGTAATCAAACACAAAACCTCAACTGATTGTAAATTACCGTTACACAAAGCAAAACAATCACGTAGAACGTGAAAAATAACAAGAAAATAATATAACGGTCCTTTTAAAAAAAAATAATAAAGAATCATACCCATGTATTACGGTAAATAATGCTACTTTCCCATAACGTATATAATTCATCTCTTGCATCACCACAAGCTTAGATATATTGTACTTGTAAGCCGGTAATAAATAAGCATTAAGCTCGTAGATACTAATATTCTAGTCAATTTATATATGCATTAACATTACTGAGCACAATTAATTTAATCGAGCGACAATCATAAAATCACTTCAATACTCACGTTTTATTATGTATGTAGATCACTGGTTCGGCTCAAGGAGTTATACTTACAACTCCTTTACATCCCTTACTTCTGAATTTGTAGAACGGCGAGCTCCAGTAAAACACGCAAGACACTTAACAACGTTTATTCGCTTGACATCAATCTTTCATTACTATTAGCGATACACAGATATCAACATTAACTTCTCGCAAACACTATGTCGGTAACGGTACGTCTGTTCACGTCAACGCATGCTGCCTCATTGTGAGAACCCCGGCCGACGTTGACGGACGGTGCATTAAACTATGGCGCCCCTGTGACAGGATGCGTTGGCGGTGACTTGTACGGTTAATTTAGTAATACATTATGTATAATTCTAACACTTGTATGTAATTTTAGTTTTAAGTTTATCACGAATAAAATGCTTGATTCTGATTCTGATAATTTAGTTTAGTCAATGAAATTAAATATTAAATCTAAAGAACCTTGCCTCTATACAGAAACGGTATTAACATCTAACTAATGATTAGTTTCAGTCACTCGTTGCGTTAGGCGATGCTCCGCTTGTTCATAAATGCAGCCTTATCTGGGCACATGTTGCCAGCTGTTATTGGCTCGCAAAAACTTCCCTGTCCGGAGTTCGCGGTTGTTTCGCTCCGCTGCGTGACAATGGGCCCTTTTCTTTGAGAACGACACATTGCGTGGAATGACGCTTCTTTGTAAACTGTATTTCTTTCTGTTGATAAGATTTGTTGCGCGTTTTAAGAGGAATTTTGGTATGAGATTCCGGCTAGAAGTGAAAATACATCGACTATGATATTCTTTCAACAAAACTTCAACCCATATTTATAAGTATGAAAAAAATAGCTTAATATGACAAAATTTCCGTCCCTCTTTTATCATTTTATTGACTTTCCTCTAGTCTATTTGTCCTCAGTGGACATGTATGGACTTGTCTGCCGTTCTTGATCAATTCTCATCTAATCAACCGCCTTGGTACTGCTGCCTATCCTGTTCCATATTTGCATATTTGTGTCTATGTGTATTCTGTACAATAAAGAGTTAATACTTACACACACACACACAAATTCTAATGTAGGTATGTATGTATGGATCAGAATGCTGGGCGACGAAAGTGACGGATGAAAGAAGAGTGCACGCAGCGGAAATGAGAATGCTGAGATGGATGTGTGGAGTGACGAGAAAGGATCGGAATAAGAATGAGTATATAAGGCGAAGTTTGAAAGTAATACCAGTAACGGAGAAGATGAGGAGTAGTAGGTTATCGTGGTATGAGCATGTAATGAGGAGGAATGAATGGTAGGCAAAAGAATGTTAGGGATGAATGATGATGGACGATAAGCGGATGGTAGACCCAAAAAATGATGGATGGATTGTGTGAAAGAGGATATTAGAAAGAAAGGAGTGTGCTGAGATGACGAAAGATAGAGGAGAATGGAAGAGAAAAATACGTTGTGCCGACGTTGTAACGTGGGGTAAAGGCAGGAAGAAGAAGACGACTTACATACACACAAAAATGACAAATCCGGCAGAATACCAGTACCTTGCTCGAAAGAGTGAGCTGAGTTGGCACCCTTTTGATGTTGCTGCAATGCACACAGTGTAACCACTGCAAGTGTTTCCACTGTTCCTGTCGTTGTTATATATGTCTCTAATATTTGTAAGTGTTTGTATTTTGTCTTAATCGATTGTGTGTTTTGTTAATTGTGTAATCTTCTGTCTGCCTATATATTTTCTAAATTGTATGTATTTGCAGCAATCAAATAAACACTTTATCTATCTATCTCTAACCGACGGTTGAGAATACGTTTGTGTCATATCCATTTTTGGCATACCTAATCGTTTTTTAATAATTCCTAAAATAACAAAAAATATGCTATAATTGACAGTAATCGGTTTTTGAAAAAAACTGTTTTTGAAAAATGTTGTGCCATATCCGCATTTTGCTATAGGATAATTACACTCTTTGAACAGAAAATTATCACAAATGTGTGACATCCAAAACGTTTGTGTCACATCATACATTGTACGTTTAACATTTACTCATCAAAAACGGATATGGCAGTACTAAAAATGCTTTTATTTTATAATTACCACTATATTTAGAATATTTTTATGGTACACATATGTGCCTAAATGATAAATAAATTCAATAATTCCTAAATAAAAAACTTATCAAAAAAAATATTTTTGCTTCTTTTCGCTCTCCTGCAAACCAATGTAAGTGGCGTATGGCACAAACGTATTCTCACCCGACGGAACGCATAGAACGGTTATTCCAACACATGCCTTCAGTTTCCGTGTAACGTCTGTAACTAAGTTAAATTGCAAACGATTTGCAATTTGCAACGTTCTGGCGCCTCGCTCGCTAAACAGTTCTCTCTAATTTGTTGGCAACTTTGCAGGAACATCCTGCTGTATCAAATTAGCTTCAGGGAATGCAATGAGTACAGTCAGAGTGGTTGGCATGCACTTTTGGCTGTCAGGTACTGTACCATAAAACTAAATGTATAATGAACATCTATAGTGTACTTGCACATACAGTATAAGCCGCAAATATTATATATTTTTGCGCACTACATACAGGATGTTTTTTTAATGATCTGCAATATATTTTTACGGTGTGAATATAGGAATTTTTTTCACGATTATGGGGTTGGTCCCATTTTCGGGGGCCCTTGCGGATACACTTCGACCCATTACATAGGGATCTTCTATAGGGGTCCCATAGTAAATGTTGCTCAGTAAGACACACCTTAAATATTCATCATCATCATCATCATCTCAGCCATAAGACGTCCACTGCTGAACATAGGCCTCCCCCTTACTTATTACATTAAATATTACATATTAACCTTAAATATTACAGGTCATAAAAAACATGGTATCAATCAAGGAAACCGAAGAAATCTGAGGCAATCAAACATTATCATTAAATCAACATAATAACTATAATAAGCTATAAGTACCTAGTGTGATTTCTAGATGCACGTCTGCATGTGATTTTTTATAATTTACACTAAAAAATACCCTAGCGACAGTCTGCGAGGAAAAAAATGCCAAATTGTCTTTTTATATTAAACAATTCTCTACTAATATTACTAGGTATCTTCTCCTTACAAGTACCTATATTAAATACGCCTCATCTATATAAATAATCGTGAACCGGTTTGACGGTAGACCTAAATGAAATTATGCTCAATCGAAAGAGCTTGAAAAAATATCACTTTTGAATCGAGAACATGTATCCGCAAAATTCGTATTGTCGAGTATTTTGCATTTAAAAGTGAAAAAATTTCGACAAAGAATGCAAATGTTCAATTTGTTGATTGTCATTTGACAGCGTTTGTTGCGTTTAGAAACTGCAAACATGCTTACAAGTTAGGTTGGTCGTTTTTTTTTTAAATAAAAAGCAAGACGAATATTACTGTTTATTTGATGACTCCGGTATGTATAATGGTTATTATTTGCATTAAGTTTCGTTTCATATGGTAATGTATACCGGTATAATTATTACATAATTTTTTTTTAAGCCAGAACGTGCGATAGTCTGTTACGGCTTTTAAGACGATTGCAACACTGCCTAGACGTCAAACCATTCGGCTTTGGGGTGTTGTGAATTACTAATTTATTCGAAAATACGTGATAAAAACCTGTTAAATAGTGTATTGTGTGTGTTAACAATAAAAAATAGTCACCGAACATAGTGCAAAGTGCAAACGCCATCGTAACGTAACGAGATTTGAACTTCAAAGCGTTCCATGGGAGTATTGTGTTTAGTATTCAAAAATTCGACCTATGCCGCCGTGGCCCGGTGGCAGAATGGCACAGGCACCTGCTGCGATAGCAGAGGACGCTGCTTTGATTCCAGCCTGGGGCACTGGAGGCCTTGGTCACTTTTTAGGGTTCCATACCCAAAGGGTAAAAACGGGACCCTATTAAATACTAAGACTCTGCTGTCCGTCTGTCTGTCACCAGGCTGTATCTCAAGATCTCTTGATAACTAGATTAACTAGACAGTTTAAATTTTCACAAATGATGTATTTCTATCCAGCATCTCCTCTCCTCCTTCTCTCTCTTACGGTACTCCTTTATGGTAACATTCTAAATCTAACTTCATTGCCGTTCCGCATTGCAGCGTGCTCTCACAGTGGACCGACGCCTTTGATATTTGGGTCAAACAGATCACTGTGTTACGTTCTTTCCTAATGTTTTTCTTATTGTTTCTAGGATACCTTAGTGGAACAGAGCGCCTTCATGAGCCCCTCTAAATAGAATAGTTTTAAATAATCTATTGCAAACAGTTTTATAACAACATACCCAGTACCCATAGTACCTTATTAGTACCTATTCTGATAATTAAATTTCGACTTGATCTATTATTGGCTTTGATATGATCTTGATAGTCATCGGCATGATTCGCTATGAATCTTCAGCACATCAATAAGGGCGACCGATAACAAATCTCCGTGACTGAGGTTTCATTTAATGTGTTATTTCTCAAACCATTTTGGGAGCAAACACGTGTATTTTTCGGTCTTAAGTGGTGCCTTTACAAAACCTCCGAAAATAATGTAAATCGACTAAAGCGTGCCCTCTTGCGAGAACGTGACGCGGCATGATAATCTGCTTTCTTCCTAGCGATGCGAACCGCGGTGTGATATCGGTATTAGCATGGTATAATAATATACTCCGCCTGGTACTCTCTTCGCGTCTTTTCGTGGCCACGTGACTGACACAAGCCTACGTCATCGTGCGACAGCGCTATATGATAATATGCGATAGCGCTATATATAGCGGCCATGTTATTATGTCGTAGGCTTGTGTCACTCTGGGAAGAGAAGACCATGTTTTATTAGACCATGGGTATTAGGTTATTTATAGATGCTGGATAATTGGAACGTAATTAATTTTTTAAATTAAGCAGATACGATAAAATTATGCAATTAAAAAAAGAAAAACATGGATAAAGTCACTGTCTAGACCGAGACATTTTTTAAATCGGATGATGGAGACAGGGAGGTGCCAGGGAACTCATGATTAAACAACGCAAACTACTCGTGTTTGGGGTAGTTAGAATCGTCTCAATGAGTATTCGTTGCCTGCGGAAAGAAAAGTACAGTCAGCAATAAAAGCTTGTACCAAATATGAACATTTTTGCCTGGCTGTGAAATGCTTTCCCTTGCGAGATTTTCTTATAATACATAGCTATTTGTTCAAAGAAAAATGCACAAGATTTTGGAGTCAGCAACAAGCTTACCTGCACCTAATGAGAGATGTAACATGAATATGAAGCAGAGGAAAATGACGTTAGTTCTCAACGTCTAGTCTAGAGAGTGTTATGGTAACATTCCATTTCTAACCGCAGCTGCACTACCGGTACTGAAGGCGTCGCTGTCATTGTCAATTTCCATAGTAAAATTGACAGTAATGCAGCTGCGGTTAGAAATGGAATGTTACCATTAAGGTGACGTTCCTTTTCCAACGGCAGCTGCATTGCCGTGGCGACTTGTTATTGTCAATTTGCATAGTAAAATGAATGACAATCCCAACTGACAGTAACGTCGCGACTGTCGTTGGAAACGGAACGTCTCCTTTATGGTAACATTCTAAATCTAACTTCATTGCCGTTCCGCATTGCAGCGTGCTCTCACAGTGGACCGACGCCTTTGATATTTGGGTCAAACAGATCACTGTGTTACGTTCTTTCCTGTAGACATACACAAGAGTTAAGGGCTATAAAGATTAATTTTCTTATTTAACCCTTATCCACGTAAAAAGGTCCTCCTTTTATTTACAGAACTATGATAAAATCATTACTTACATGCCCACAAGCTGTTAACTATTGGTCACAGGAGAGAAAACTAGCGTGTTCGCGCGAACTGTACATTTTTCTCTCCTGTGACCAATAGTTAACAGCTTGTGGGCATGTAAGTAATGATTTTATCATAGTTCTGTAAATAAAAGGAGGACCTTTTTACGTGGGTAAGGGTTAAATAAGAAAATTAACCTTTATAGCCCTTAACTCTTGTGTATGTCTACAGGAAAGAACGTAACACAGTGATCTGTTTGACCCATTTGCGTAAAAGCCGACACGGCACAAGAACACAGTAGGGTTGTCACAGACTTTTACACCACTGCCCAAGACTTACACTTGACTTACTATAAGTTTAGCTAGCCCAGCCCTGTAAGTAGTACCGAGCTACTAACTATACAACAACAATACACTACTAAACAACAACAACTACTAACAATCGTATGCAGCTCGGGTGCGCGTGGGCCTTAATGGTAACATTCCATTTCTAACCGCAGCTGCACTCCCTTGAAATGGACTGTCGCCTTAAAGGTCTGCACCACGGAAAAATGAATGAGCGCGCCGCGCTCTTTCTGCACGCTGGTCTCAGATATATCAACGCGCATTCAGCAAAATCCTATAGGAAAAAGCTTAATGTTCGCGCAATAAGAGCGAAAAAGCCATCGACGGCAGCAGGCGCCGGCCGATGCGAGCCGAGCCGAACGACGACTTCTTCGTTCTTATTGCGCGGATATAAAGCTTTTCCCTGTCGGATTTTGCCAATTCCGCGTCGACATATGTGGGGGAACTCTAACTTGGCATTCTTATGCCAATGAAACACGTCGCAATACAGCACGGCTGTCGTTGGATTCAGAACATAACCTTTAGCTGCAGCATATATTATATGTTTTAATTGCACTTGGAACAAAGGCACCTGCAGCTGTAATAAAGCTCGCCCCCGAGGTGTCATTAAGATCGCTTGACGTGTGTGCGAGTCGATTACATTCAGGAGTAGCTAAGAGGGTGAAACGTTGAGAATTGTTTAGGTACACGGTACACATAAAGGTTAGTAACGCATAGGGTTTGCAATCCGGATCCAAAATGTATGAAATTATCCGGATCTGGATCCGGATCCGCGGATCTTCCTTACATTCCGGATCCGTCGTGCAAACCCTAGTAACGCACTTAAAACCCCTCTAGGGTTGCGAGTGTCCATAGGCGCCGATAATAGGCCTATGAAGCCAGTGGGGAGACACTCCAGACTTCGGGCAAACTCGGCTCCGTTCAGCCCGCGTAGCCAAGATGCCAATCGCTTACGCTCCTTAGCGATCGAAACGCAACTGTCACTGTCGCACTAAAATGGAAGAGTGATAGAGAGACACAAAGCTTTTCGCTGTCGAAGCGATAGCGATTGTAACCTTGGCTAGGCCGGCAGCTCAGCATTGCTCCGATAAGATAATGACTTCAATTTTGGCAACCCTAAATGGCAAAAGGGATAGCATGTGATTCGACCCTGAATCGCTGTCAAACTTCAGTTTTGTAGGAAGTGTCCTTTCTGTGCCGTAAGGTCGGGGACGTCGGGGTACTTTAGCTCCCCAAGGTTACTTTGTTCAACCATGAAAACCTATATTGTTGAATTGATAAATTCTTAAAAAAAAACCGGGCAAGTGCGAGTCGGACTCGCGCACGAAGGGTTCCGTACCATAATAAAAAAAACGGAAAAAAATGCAAAAGAAAAACGGTCACCCATCCGAGTACTGACCACGCCCGACGTTGCTTAACTATGGTCAAAAATCACGTTTGTTGTATGGGAGCCCCATTTAAATTTTTATTTTATTCTGTTTTTAGTATTTGTTGTTATAGCGGCAACAGAAATACATCATCTGTGAAAATTTCAACTGTCTAGCTATCACGGTTCGTGAGATATAGCCTGGTGACAGACAGACGGACGGACGGACGGACGGACGGACGGACGGACGGACGGACGGACAGCGAAGTATTAGTAATAGGGTCCCGTTTTACCTTTTGGGTACGGAACCCTAATAATAGGGTCCCGTTTTACCTTTTGGGTACGGAACCCTAAAAACGACATTATGTGATTAATCTGTTTTTGTGTAAGCGTTTAGTGTCGTTTTTAAGAATTTATTATTTCAATAAATGGGTTTTCATGGGTGGACAAAGTAACCTTGTAAGGCCTAAAGTACCCCGATCTCACGGTACGGTTGTACTATTACTTATTCTGTGATAAAGCTAAGGTTTGCCCCCTGCCCTGCTTTCCATCTTTCCATTTTCAGTGCGCCCATTGCGCATGGTTTCTTCTGTAATTAATTAGCCGCGGGCTCCGCTCAAATTTTAATGAACTAATCTTGCCAACGAAATGCTGCTGAAGCATAAATTTGCATATATGATTGATGTTTCTTTGTTGTCAGCTGCGGTGAACCGAGATATCTAATTTAACTCTGTTTATACCGGGTGTGGCCTGTAATACGAGCAAAAAATTTAACTGTAGGCTGTACTCCTCATACTGACCAACATTTGTTCAGCAACTTTTAAAAATTACGAGTGCTTGTGGTTTGATTTTTAATACACTTTAAAGTTTATTCTAAGACGCAATGTATTGCGAATTTTGTTATGTTTAAGGCATGACAAGCAATGTCAATCATAAATGATATGGCATGGCGATGGTGTCCATTGAATATAATATTTATTTTGTATGAAAAATAGGAAGTCTACTTCGTAATTTTTAAAAGTTGTTGAATAAAAGTGTCACCGTTTGAGGAGTACAATCTATGTTTTAATTATTTGCTCATGTTACAGGCCACACCCGGTATTTACGTACAGGCTATAGGTATTGTATTTGTATATATTACTTATCGAAAATTTAGTTTGTTGGTATAAAAAGTAGCCGACACAAATCCTGTACTTCCAAAGTCTAGATTTCTAGAATAAGCCCGTTAAGTGGTTAACCCAGTTTGATACATTATGTGATTGGAGTCGCTGCTAAGTCGTTATATAAAAGAAAAGTAATCGAGGTATCGGATTTTTTTTGACGGTATAAAAAGTATTACCGGCGTATCGTGCTAACTTTTGGCGTAAAGCGAAAAATCTTGTTTGGAAATCGGATGATCGAAATAAAAGTTTGCGAACGGAAGGAAATGAATAAAATATTATTAGCAAAGTTAGGAGTTACAAACGGACATTTATCGGTACTTTTATATATAGGAACTTCGCGAAAACCGCGCAGATGGCAATCGTTTTAAAATAAAACTTTTGTAGGTATTGGAATTTTTAAGCTGTCCAATTGTTAATTCAGGCATTCGGGTATTCGGGTAATTGGGTAGGTAAAGTTTTTTGAAGATAGGCAAATTATATTTTTTCCCGATAGTATTCATTATAGCGATCACGGAAATGCAGCTCTTTTATTTTTATATCATTTTATTGATTAAATATAATTTTTTAAATGATCGATATGACGTTTGTGAGGTGAAATGGCAGACTCGAGTAATTAATTCCTTTGCGCGCAGTAAATGGGCCGAGATAGAAAAAAAATCGATGTCAACTGTCAGTGTCATTCTTGGAAAATAACTTGCAAATAATTGGAAAATAATGGTCGAACGAAACCACGGACGAAACATTTGTGTTTTCTTGTAATTGGATGTCGGTGTGATTTCTAGAATAAGTATTTTTAACGTCCCTAGCACGATCAACACGGATATTTTGATAATGATAACGATTGCTTTCGACTACTTGGCACTGCTTCTTGGAGAACATTTTCATTAACGCCTTCACCACGACTCTAATCTTGGACTGCTACACGAGTCATTTTGGACCTCAGTATCAACACAATAGATGGAGACGATCCCGGAAACGTTCGAATGGAAATAGAATATTACAGAGATGAACTCAAAAGTGCGTCGTACCGTCTTGTAGGAAGTACAGACGTTACTTTCCAAATTCAGCGTATTTGAGCACACCAAAGTCTTTAACAGCGATTCGGTGCCAAACTTTGAAGATATATTGGCCAAAATGGTAACTTATACGTTTGTGAGGACTATATAAACGTGATTGTTGTATTATACATACATAATGATTAAGATTGTAATAGTCTTATAACTAGGTCGTTATTGGCTATTATATATGGGCTCGGCAAGGTGTTCACAATATCTGAACACGCACGCCCTGATAATAGAGGCGTGTTCAAATATTTATGAGCACCCTAGCTGCACCAATATATCTGATGGCGACTGTACTTTAGAAAACTTATAATATAAATCCAAAATAATATAATATAAATCCAGTAAATTCCGTTTCGTTTTATTTTATAAATCCACAAATTATTATCCTTCAGCATTAACATTACAACAGTATATAGGATCACGCTGTGTGGCGTGCCCTTGAAGAGAGTTGAAAGGTTCAAATATGGTCAATATGGATAAGTATGTCTGTAGGGTAAATGTGCTTCACGTTGGGGCCTGTTTACAAATTGATTAGTGTTGATTGCGGGTTTAATACATTTGCCACTATACACAAGTAGCAAGTGTATCAACTCGCAAAAATACTACATTTTTGCTTCCATTGAGGTATACATAGTAAGCACTATTCTCAAATTATGTGAGGAAATAAAACAAATTCAATTTAGTAAAGCGTATTTAATAGGGGTAAAGTGACGCGAATACAATTAAAAAAACAACGCATATTCTTAGTTTATATTAAATGTAGATGGCTTTTTAGTTTTCACTTGGTCACAGAAATACGCTAAAAACCACTTTCAGAGTAGGTGTTTCTTGCGTTTTGGCTGTCCTTCTTGTGTCCTTCCACAGCATGAGCATGTCGTAAGTCCTGTTGTATTTGTCCCTGGACTTAGCAGGAAGCTAGTTATTCATTATTAAGTTTGCTTCTGCTTTCAAATGAGGCGGTGTGCCGTCTATTCCAGGTCGTTTTCGTCACTTGAACTCATTTTGTTTATTACGAGTATTAAAATAACAAGCGGTAACTTATTGAGTATTGCACAACGAATAAACTTTGCCGCCTTTTATTTGCATATTTTTTAAAATTATATTACCATAGATACTAAGCATACGGTACGCGCATGCGTCAATCCGCGCGCACCGCGCAGCGCCCTTTAGCGGTGCTAAAGCGGTATCCAGACGGGACTGATAAAATCGGTCGATTTGATCAGAAATGAAATTGGCGTCAATCTCCAATTTTAGATTTATGGTGATATTAGAGACATTTAAATTGAAAAAATGCCCCATAACGAAAATACTAGCCTCACAAATTGGTGTTCTTGTGTCCGCACCTCATTTTATCGGTCATTATCGGCGGTTGAATTCGGCGAGCCAAATTGGCGTTTGCGTCCGTACGTCCCGATTCGATCGGGCAATTTAATCAGATTGGCGAAAAATTGACTAATCTGGATACGCCTTAAGCAACATCGAGTTCACGATAATTTGACATATATAGTTGGTCAAGCAGATCTTGACAGTAGAAAAAGGCGGCAAATTTGAAAAATGTAGGCGCGAAGGGTTACCGTCTCATAGAAAATTTGAATTTCGCGCCTTTTTCTACTGACAAGATTTGCTTGACCGTCTATAATAATAATAGATTTTTAGCATAAGTTGCATTTCATAAAACTTAACCCAAATCATTTGTACATTTTCAAGTCAAAGATAAAGACATGTTGGTTTTAAAATTTTAATAAGTATAGACCATAACATTGTCATGATCTTGTAACATTGTTAAAATAAGAGAGTCTCCCATTTTCATTTTATTGCATTTTTTATAAAATTTCTTTACATTCTCGGGATATCTTGGTCCTAATTCGATTGCTCTTTTTTATGGAAATAATTATATCCTTCAGATTCACAGGATGCTCGAGGCTTAGCCGAATAACACTGCAAGGAAGTATGTCATGGCTCAATGGTTCTAATTAGCCATCAGTATAATACCGCCAATGAATGTTTACATCCACCTGAAAATAAGAACAACATTCATAAAATGAGGATAACCACACAAAACTAACAGTGGCCTATTTTATAAAGCTACAAGTTACAATTTACAAGCGGAAGTCTCGTTCTAACACTTAGGGTTAAAAAGAGACTTCCGCTTGTAAATTGTAATTGTAGCTTTATAAAATAGGCCACAGATGGTTGAAATTGTTAGAAAAAATTAGACCGATTTCTTGTTTACGAACTTAACAGCTCATGGCAATTTAATAATAAAAATCAAAACACAAGTGAAGATAGTTTTATGTACCTATGTATTTCACGGATACGTACTTGTAAAATGATTGCCTTTTACCAATAAAACATCTGAATCTGAATCTGAATCTGTACTCCTGTACGGCCATTGCTCCTCTAATTCAACGGCATTGTGCTTATCACTGTTATGATAATAATTTCAAATTTGTAGAATCTGCTCGCAATCTCGTATGAACTCGCTTATTTTTCTTGCAAAACTCTGTCCAAGGGTCAGCGCAGGGGCCGTCGTGTAGGGGTGGGGAAGAAAACGTTGTCCAATAATTATGCAGTGCCAAGTTATCGAAAGTAAATTCAATCTTTGTCCAAATACGCGCAGATGTCGTGGGGAATCAGAAGTCCGTGGGTCGTGCTGAGGTCGTCGAAAATCTCAATGAGAACATTAATAGCAATTCGCAAGGTAACATGAGGCTTGTCCGTTATTTTTCGGGAATGAGAGCTAAGTGACACTGACAGTTGACATCGTTTTTTTTTCTATCTCGTACCATTTACGACGCGCAAAGGAATTATTGGGATCTGCCATTCCACCTCACAAACGTCATATCGATCATTTAAAAAATTATATTTAATCAATAAAATGAAATAAAAATAAAAGAGCTGCATTTCCGTGATTGCTATAATGAATACTATCGGAAAAAAATATAATTTGCCTATCTTCAAAAAACTTTACCTACCCAATTATTGTATATTGTGAGATAGGTAAGTAAATCATATCATATCATAAAAAGAATCGATCTGAAACTTTCTATATAAGAACGTACTCCCATCTTAAAGGCCGGCAACGCACTAACAACTCCCCTGGTGTTGCGGGTGTCCATGGGCGACGGTGATAAATTATTTAAAATTGACGGCCTTTAAGATGGGAGTTTCTTGAAGATTTGAAGGTCGTATCGGTCCGGAGATACCGCGGGCGACATTGAATTCCACAGCAAATTGCGGTCCCTGAGGTCTAAGGTGTCATGCAAAGTATTTACCTAGTAAGTAATGAAGCCACAGATGGAAATGAAAAACCAAGGGAAGGTAATGAAACACGAATAGAATAATTAATATATGTATAATATAGATTAGGTATATTAAACCCGGTCACTCACGTATTTTAAGTCGAAGACATGTTGAGTAACCTTTGACTTAAAATACGTGAGTACAACAACAAAACAAAATACAACAACTCACACACACTTAACAAAATCTGCAATACTTTAGTTAGGTACGTTTGATTGATTGCCTATTTCTATGAACCCACGGCTATTAGAGGGTTAAAAATATGTGATTTAAACTTACTACAGAATACAGAGTAAGAGTTGGGATGACCCACACTAGCGCCGATGCTAAAATGACGCTAGTGTGTGGTGGCCTTAAAATCACCACATATTAATAGAACATAATATTAAACGCCCTTTGCTCTTGCAGAACAAGTTTGGTAAACTTACATGTGTATACTTCTTAATACTTTTCCCGAAACAAACTTTGAACAAATGGGCAACGAGTTTTGTTTGAGGTGTAATGGTGCTTGGTGATTGATAGTAGTTGCAATATTTAGTTGTTCAGAAATATGTTGGGGGTATTTTAGTACACGTACTTTTATAATTTATAATTTTTCGGTCTAAGAATAAAGCCCTGATTATAATATACAACCATCAATACAGTAGAATCAGGCGTTACTTTGCGGAAATCCATATTAATTAAAACCAAAATATTACTTTGCTAATCCGCGAAAAAGTGACATTCCATTTCCAACTGCAGCTGCAATACTGTTCATTTTACTACGGAAACGCGTCGCTGTCATTGTCAATTTCCATAGTAAAATGAACAGTATTGCAGCTGCAGTTGGAAATGGAATGTCACTCAAAAGGTAACGTGCTAGTCAATCAGTGCTAAACCGTTATACTTACTTGCGTATTTTTACATGCAATTAATGTTCCCACCGCAAAAATAAATACACAAATAAATATAACAAACCACTACCAAAAGAACAATACTCAAAAGGAAAAGAAGGAAGGGAGGAAGGATTCCGTTGCCTGGCGTCAGACTGTCAACATCTGCTCCTGAAGATGCCTCGTAGAGAGGCGAAACAAGTGTCGAGTATTGTTCTTTTGGTGGTGGTTTGTTATATTTATTTTTGCGGTGGGAGGGTGGGAACATTAATTGCATGTAAAAAATACACAAGTAAGTATAACGGGTTAGCACTGATCGACTAGCAGTTATCTTTTCGCGGATGAGCAAAGTAATATTTTGCTTTTAATTAATACAGCCATCAATATTTATTTCCATTTAACGAAGCGAGTAGGTACTTAATTTCCAAATCCAAGACTAAGCCCGGTAACGGACCCTTATCCCGGCGTTAAGTGATTCAAGAGGTTTCCGTTTGCGTCGGCTCGGGAAATACGGATGACGTCACGTACCTATCTTTGACATTCACGGGTCATAAATTTTACCGCGGTTACGGCTGCCATGGGATTCAGTAAATTCCGTTAGCTGGGGAACGGGTTTAATGAGATGATTTAATATTGTGAGGGAAACGATGCGTTTTAAAACAAAACTTCCTTGAGGCATAGATATATTACCTGAATAATATCAAAATGGTTAGTGAACCCTGTATATTCCCTCTATATGAGTGCATATAGAGGGAATATACAGGGTTCACTTATGCTTTTTTAGGCTAAAATTGTCCGACATGTTTTGCTCTAAACAAAGTCCCCCGTCTGTTTGTGCGTTTGTATGTTCGCGATAAACTCAAAAACTACTGAATGGATTTTCATGCGGTTTTCACGGTTCTTGAGGAAGGTTTAGGTATAAGTATAATTTGTCAACCCGTGCGAAGCCGGGGCGACTAATTTTATGATTTTTTTGAATTTAGTTTTTTTTTTGGATGTATAACTTTATTAAATCCACTTCTTACATTTGTGTAACGAATCTCAGCCTTGGAATTGTGAAATCATTTGGTATTCACATAAAGAAAGTCAAACACTCAAATTATTCAACCGTTCCGGCTATAATTCAAGAAAACGGCGGATTTATACACTCTTTCCTTGCAAATGAGTCGCAAAAACCTCCAAAACACTTGAAACTACTGTTGGAACATTTAGGTTCCCCATATATTTTCCTTCGGAATGGGCTACGAAAATATTTTATAAGTTTAACTTCAAAGTAAAACTTAATTCCGGACAGTCTTACTTTACAGGGGCTGTGCACAAATCACGCTAGGTGTTTTCGGCTACTTTTTGACCCCCCTCCCTCTTGGTGATATTTGGTAAAGTTTTTGCTACCCCCCCTCCCCCCACACAACCTCACGTGTATTTTATTGAAGTTTTTTCATTTGACTTTAAGATAAATAGTACATAGAAAATTTTGTTTATTTTTCAATTTTCGTTAAAAAAACTCGCTATTTTGGAGTGCAGAGTGCAGATATGTTTAAAGAAAAAGTAATTACTCATGTGGTAGATTTTTTTTCTTAGTTTTGTTGACTGTAGAAAAATATACGTGAGGTTTCCCTATATATATACCCCCCTCCCCTTATCGAACCTCGCGTGATTTGTGCACAAGCCCGCAATGTAAACTGAAAATGTGATTAAATTTTAAGCCTTGCATGCAGGAAGTACGAGGTTTCCTGCTTTTCTAGCGAGAATGTTTACCGCAAATGTTTGCCATCTTCGAGGCTGACGCGTATCTCATCCAATTTAAAATATCAGTTTTTTCCGTACCCAAAGGGTAAAAAAGGGACCCTATTACTAAAACTCCACTGTCCGTCCATCTGTCTGTCTGTCCGTCTGTCGGTTTGTCTCCAGGCTATAACTCATGAACCGTGATAGCTAGGCAGTTGAAATTTTCACAGGTGATGTATTTCTGTTGTCGCTATAACAACAAATACTAAAAACAGAATAAAATAAAGATTTAAGTGGGGCTCCCATACAACAAACGTGATTTTTGACCGAAGTTAAGCAACGTCGGGCGGGGTAAGTACTTGGATGGTGACCGTTTTTTATTTTGCCTTTTTTTTGCATTATGGTACGGAACCCTTCGTGCGCGAGTCCGGCTATAACTCATGAACCGTGATAGCAAGACTGTTAAAAATTTCACAGATGATGTATTTCTGTTGCCGCTATAACAACAAATACTAAAAACAAAATAAAATAAATACGAGTATGTGTGTGCTCCTATACAACAAACGTACGACGAAATCGAAATCGAAACGTTTTTATTATCGAAAACGGCTCACACTTGGCGGGTTTTATTATTAAAATCGAAGCGGCACTGGTAAGAGTGGTAGGTAAGGCAGTCTTTTAATTTTGCCGTTAGATGCAGAAGCGATTCGATTCATTGAGATGAAAAAAAAGCAGTTTTTGTCAACATGGATAGAATGTTTATACAGTGAAACCTAGATAAGTGGGATCTCAAGGGACGAGGAAATTTGTCTCACTTAAAGAGGTTTTCCACTTACCCAGGCTCCCAGTTGGCCAGGTACAAATAAATTTCTGTCTCATTTACAGAGGGTCCCATTAATAGAGGTGAGAATAGAGGATATATCTCAATTATAGAGGTGGTTAATAAGGTATTTTGTAATTATCTTTAAATGTTTAGGTAAAATAATCGTTATCCCTAAATATTTTATAAGTCTATTTAAATATTTCTTTGAATTTATTTTGAATGATTTTCCAAAGGAAAGATTTTTTCAATTAATTGATACGGACGGAAGACGCAATGAGTATTAGAAATTAATTAAATGAAAATTTGTTTATTCTTGTTACTTATCAAGATTTCAGATTTCGTTTCGATAGTTTTAACTACCTACATAAAGTAACTAAATTAAACTTGAAGTTGTTTAGACACAATTAAGCAAATGCGAGATTTGTGGATAGACTAAGAGTCAGGAAGAATACGGAAATAGATCAATAAAGTACAAGTTAGAGAGGTCATAGATTGACGTTATCTCAGATACAGAGGTAATTCGTATAAATTCTAAAAAATACAATTAGGAAAATGTAATCTTATAAATATAGTCTCAGTAAAAGAGGTAAAATACACTCTCTGTCTCAATTATAGAGGTAAATGTGACTATAAAATCACAATAACTAATCCCAGTTATAGAGGTTCTTTTTTTCTCACTAACAGAGGTAATTCAGTGCTAAAGTGTCGGGACCGCACCATGAGTCCCAGCTATAGAGGTTTCTCACTTATCCAGGTCCCACTTAACCAGGTTTCACTGAATTATGAATGAGAAGTTAATGTTAAAGTTGATTTTAAATTAGTCGAATGTTTTTTTGAGGTAAATATTATAAATAGATAACAGCATTTTAGCTTACCGTGCTTTACGGTATCGTCTTGGGTCGTCCCATTCGTTTTTCGTCAAGTTCTTAAATTAGTCCTATTCTGCTTTCGTCACTCATTCTACATTCGTCACAATTGTCGGTAGCTTTCAATGTAGAATGTGTGACGAAAGCAGAATAGGACTAATTTAAGAACATGACGAAAAACGAATGGGACGACCCAAGACGATACCTGCTTTACGTACTTATTACAAAATTTCGAACTATTTTTAATTTTTCTCTTTGGAAATTTCGCACTTTTGGTAACATTCTGACGGTAGATTTATTCGGTGGTTTAGCCCCTAGGGCGGTAATCGGCCGGTAGCGTCCATCAAATATTCTCCAAATCACCCATTCAAGGTTATCTTGTTAAACAAAAACAGTTGTTTCTTTAACACACACAAGCTATTTTCTACTAGCTACTTATATCGGTCGGGATGTATATGATATATGAGGTACTCGGTTTTGTACCTCATATATCATATACATCCCGACTGATTAAGCGTATTTAAATATAGGCAATATTCTCCAAAAAAGGCAAGCGAGGTCGTGCGTCAACAATTTTCAGGGTGAGCTATAGAGCGGACCGTATGTAAATAGGTAATTTTAAGGCGAACACGTATTTTCCGAAGCAAAAAAAAAACAATGAGCTCGCCCTATACGGACTATTTGACGGCCCAGTGATAAAAAGGATCAAAAAGGCGCTTCCGTACCAAATTTTGAAAACGGATCAACCCCTGAATATATTGAGCTGCCTTTGTCCAGATGTCAGGTTAGGTTACGTTCATTTTTAACAATTTCTCAAGCATGAAAATGTTTTTTTAATGGAATAGATAGAGAATGTTTTTTTACTATGCATTTTAAAAAAATTTTTGGAGCACAAAAAACAGGGATAACTAATAAAAAATAAAGATAAAGCTATAAAACCGATAAAACGGTACGTGCGACGTCACCCGATTCAGTCTTTTAGTTTTCCAGAGCGAAAAACAAATTTTATCAAATTTTGAGGCTTATTTTTTTATATATCTAGAGCGTTTAAGCTATGAAATGGCGCGAGCGACAGGGGCAATGCAAGTATTTAAATTGCCATGGCGACATACAGAGCTTTTAGTACCGTAGTTTATGGCTCGTCTACACGATGGGCCAACGCCGGCCACTCCAAGGGACGCATTTATGCGTTAGAGGGAGCAAGTGATATGGCTATCTCATTCTACCGCATGGCTGCGTCCCTTGGACTAGCCGGCGTTGGCCCATCGTGTAGAGGAACCATTATACTTTCCAAACGGTATTCACCGCGTTATAATGAAATATCTTTGGTTTCTGGCCACTGGTGTAATATAATGTCGGTAGACTTCCAAAATAGCGTTACGGTAACATTAACAACATAACCGGTACAAATATATAAGCGGTTTTGATGTCTATTATCGTTCTACACAAACCAAAAACGTTATTAAAAAAATGTATTGATTTCTGACTAGGTACTTTTTGGGTCCATAATTTGTTAATATACTATACAATTATACACTGAAACATTAAACTTACAACTAAGGTTAACTTATATAACTATCTTAGGACGTATCCCTGCGCATTGAAATTAAATTATGATCAAAGCATAATATAAAGTCATGACTTTCTATTATGTCTGCATCTGCAGACGCTCCAATATCAATCTTCTAACATAAAGAAAATAACCCAGCTTGTTCCGGAAGGAAGAACCTTCAAAACTTCACGTAATACATCATTTACGAACGTACACGGACGTGACAGGCAAGTAATTGCGTATACACCTCTTGTATTTGAACGATGAATTTGCTTAATGATATTTAAATACGCGCCGGTTAAATATGCTTAATTATGCTGTGTTGTTTTAAGATGTGTTTTGCGCGTGAAGCTTGAGGTTTGGCCAAGTGGGAGTTAACTCGTGTAAACCCTTAGGGGAGACCGAGGTGAGTTGTGACAGAGGAGAGTTGAGACATCGTAGATTTTTTGGCATCTATTAACTAGAAACTACGTCGCAACAGTGTGCGTTTGTTAGCTCGTAACTTGAACTAACAAACGCGCGCTATGTCACAACTCTCCTCTGTCACAACTCACCTCGGTCTCCCCTACACGTTGGTTTTCGGGTATTACGGAACTCCAAATGCCCATAATTACGAGTATGTCTAATTCTCCACATTCGAGTGTTTTACTGAAACTGGCCCTTTGTCTTTCTTGACAGAAAAATATTGTCTTTAGACTTGGACCGTCAAGGGAAAAACTACTATTATCTTAATACGAATGAATGAACTGCGTCTGAACTATTGTACAGACAATTGTGTGCTTAATTGAGCGAGGTTGTATGTGGGGGGGGGGGGGGGTCTCAGCGCAAAATTGTAGTTTTAGTATTGAACTTAGTGCCTATCTTTCGGCTTCATCATCAGACCTTGAAACCTAATCGTGGTCAAAGTTCTTTACAAGACTTTTCTAACAAATCCAAACACAGCTATGATACGATACGATGTTCCATCATGAAGTTCCAGTTCATATCTTCCGGCTTCATCATCATCAGTACCATATTATTGTATTGTCATCAGAACTACATACAGCTGCCAATTTTCATGACGCTACGATCCTTGGAAGATGGTTAAATTTGTTACCTTAGATTCCATTACATAGTTACATACAGGTCGACCTAATAAAAGCGTGTTAAAAATAATTAAATTTCTTTATCTACACACATATCATAAACTGTCTATGATGCCTTCAAAATTCGTAAATAATGGCCCACATTACGATAAACTGTTTTGTTACAGCAAATTTCTTATCTGTGAAAATGTGGTAATAGCTCATTACTATATCAAAATCGATTTGGTAATGCATTTCAAATTTCGAACATCTCTGAAAAAAAAAGCAATTTGATTTGACCCCTATTCTAATATCCGTTGAGATGACGTTTTATTCGAAATCAAATGACAATTGCATACAATATTGACAAATCTCGCACGTAAGTTGGTATCGGACGATATGGTAATCGACCCCGACTCTAGTTTGTCTCTGAATTAAAAAAAAAACTACGGATGCGTGACGTGCGTGAAAAAAGTTTTCATTTGCCGCCATTTAACGTACAGTTTATCTTTTAATTAGTTTATAAGTAAAAAATAATTTGTTTTGTTGTTTTTAAAGGAACTATAACAAAAGTTTCGTGTAAAATGTGCGATAAAGATATTTCGGAGACGCCATGTCATATCCGCGAGTTCCGCCAGAGAGCAAAATCGGCTGTAATATCAAGTTAGTGAATATATCATAGAAAGTTTATAATATGTGTGTAGATAAAGCAGTGTATGTAACTGTACATAATTAGGCATTAAAACACTCGTGTGATACTATTATGAAACTCATTTCATTCGTTTCATAAACCCACACTCGTATTTTAATGCCTTTCATTATGTAGCAGTCACATAAACTACTATTAATAAACATTAGGTCTTACACTCGCCTGCCGTACAAAATATTCATAAAATAGAATATAAATTTAGTAGGTACACAGAATATTTTAAGACAAGCAAATTGTAAAACAAAACTTTGAATGCAGTTTTGTTTCTTTAAAAAAATAAAAGAATGTTTCCTTTGAGTAAAGTGCTAGCTTAAGGTTTCAAGGCAGTTTTCCTCCAGGGCCCGTTAATTTTTTCCACCATGTATAACGGATCTTTTTCTCCCACTGACTCTGTGTAAGTCAACGTACGAGTACCAGGTTGATTTGTGATTCAATTAGCGGTACAAATGAGGATGCTGAATCGCCAGACGTGTCTGTTTATTCTCTACCTTTCATATGTGGTTTTTCGTTACAGTTTCCTTATGATTTATTAAATATATTAAAAATATCTGGGAGACATATAAAAACCCAAAATGCGCGTTTTCCCAGAGATAAGACCTAAATCGATTTATCGCTCCCGCTTGCAGTTTTGTTTCTTTTTACAAGCTTTTATTTAGTTTCACCTGACCGTTGTCTGTCTGTCTGTCTGTCTCTCTGTCTGTCTGTCTGTCTGTCTGTCTGTCTGTCTGTCTGTCTGTCTGTCTGTCTGTCTGTCTGTCTGTCTATCTGTCTGTCTGTCTGTCTGTAATAAAAAACTTGCAAGTTAAATTTGATCCACTTCCCGGTTTCCGATTGAGCTGAAATTTTGCATGCATGTATAAATCAGATGACAATGCAATATTATGGTACCATCGAGGTGATCTGATGATGGAGACAGGAGGTGGCCATAGGAATTAACTCTGTGATGAAACAACGCAACCTAATTGTGTTAGGGGTTTTTAGAATTGTCTCGATGAGTATTAGTTGTCCGTTGTAAGAAAAGTACAGTCAGCGATAAAAGCTTGTACAAAATGAAATTTTTGCCAAAAACTTATTAAAAATATGGGAATGTCTCCTTTAAGTAAAATGACCCAACTTAAGGATTTAAGGTGGTTTCCCTCCAGAGCCCGACTTATTTTTCCACACTGTATATAGGTAGTTGACAATACATAGATACGTTCCATAGCTGGAGGTAGGCCAAAATCAGAATCAGAATCAGAAAAATATTTATTGCCACAAAAATACCTTATCAAAAGTACAGTAACAACTTAAATACTAAAATAGTTACAAATTAATTAGAAAGGTAGGTAATTATAATAATATACTAATGATTGGGCAATGGGCTCCAATCTCAGCATATGCCAAGCACTCCAAGCAGAGGGCCTAGCGCTGGTTTTCAGACTGGACCCTTGAGATCGGTCGGTCTTAAATACTTCACTGAAATGTATTATAAAAAAAAAAAAAAATGCGTTTATTTTCAGACAACAAGGTCCATAGTATTGTTAGTACGTACTTAAAATAACAAATATAAACTAAAATTACAACTAAAAAAAAAAAACTAAAATTATTAATACTAAACTAATAGGTACTACAACTAAAGTGAGGTTACTATTACTTAAATAACAAATCTAAAACTCAAAGCCCTGCATGACAGCCGTGCGAGCGGTTCACCGAGGCGCACGCACAATCGGAGCATGCAGCTCGTTAAACCTGCCGAGCACGGCGCTGTCCTGCCTCCCGGCCACGACCCATACATTTTTAATTTTCTCCGCAGATTAATGCAGGTTTCGTATCGGTGCTTTCCAAATCAGATTTTTATTACAAATCTACATGTGTTATTGTAAATCTGCATGTGATTTTTATTTTAAATCATGTACATATTAAAATATCAATAACAATATAAATAGTTAAAAAATGCATGCTTTCTTTTCTACTAACAATAGTATATAAGTCACGATTGTAAACATTTACCTTAATATTAAGTAAGAGTTGAGGGCGGCGCGCCAACAAACTGGTTACTCCAGTTTGGCGCATTTATTGTATATATGTATCATTGTAATTGTTTATATGAATAAATGAATTAATAATTAATAATTATTTAATTGGTACAAACAAGAATTGATCAAACTAGTATTGTATGACATCTATTTCAGTGCAAATACTATTCAGGCTTATTGATAAGACAGTTCAAATCCAAATAATCAATATGTCGATATTAATCTTGCACGTACATATTTGCGGTCAAATTTCCGGTCGGCCATCTCTCATCTATCGGAAGTTGACGAAACTAATTGTCACAGGATCCCAAGCCATTTCCGACGTTAATAATAGATGCCTACAAATGATTTCTCGTTTATTGTTACACCGTAGCACAGAATAAATAATAGTACTACAGGAGACTCACTCCTAACAAAACGCGTCTGTTACGACAGCACTACTACTGCCACAGAATAAATAATAGTACTAAGTACAGAAGACTCACTCTCTAACAAAACGCGTCTGTTACGATCAGCACACATATGGCCGCTAGGTGGCGACAGCGCCACGCGCGGCTTATGGCAAACCCCAAAATTGGGGCGAACGGATGTACTTTTAGCTACCTGTAGCAAAGCGACGAAATCGCGGAGTGAGACACGCCTGCTACTGCACAGATATGGCCGCTAGGTGGCGACAGCGCCACGCGCGGCTCATGGCTTTCCCCAAAATTGGTGTGGAACGAATGTACTTTTAGCTACCTGTAGCAAAGCGACAGAATCGCGGAATTCGAGGAGTGAGCCACGCCTGACCGTAGCAAAACTGTAGCCTTACCACGACTGCCTCAGCAGTGTTAAACTGACTATTCGCTAACGTACTTAATCTCTATACATCTCGCTTGCACTAATATGCGAGTACGAGCGAGATGCATAAGTTCATTCTCTTATAACTATGAAGACGGGCCTTATTGGGCACTAACATATAGACGATGCGAGAACTCGCATGCGAGTTTGATTGCATTGCGGGTTTTGATTGGTCGGTTGAACTGGACGTAACCAACAGTCCGCAATGTAACTAAAATCGCATGCGAGTTCGCCCGCCGTCTAAATCAGCCTTTAGAATGGTGCTAGTTCAGCGGTGTTACTCACGAACTCGAGCCAAACGTGCAGTCTAACGCAACTATAGTAGCGACCAATCGCGCGCCACCCCAATTCCACCCCAATTTTGGAGAAAGCCATAAGCCGCGCGTGGCGCTGTCGCCACCTAGCGGCCATATCTGTGCTGATCGTAACAGACGCGTTTTGTTAGAGAGTGAGTCTTCTTTACCTACTATTATTTATTCTGTGATATAAGTCAATGGGCAAGGCAAGTTAAAAAAAAGGTTGTAAAAAGTGTGTGAATCGTAAAGAGTACCTCGAAGTACAATATTCGACAAGTTCCAATACTTGACACAATAATTCCAAAAATTGGTATCATAAAAGAGCCGTGTGGGATATCCATAACAACAACTTTGAAACCGCGCGTGTGGATGACATCTTTGACATAGTACTCAAAGGGTAAAATAACATATTATTTTACCCTTTGAGTAAGTTCCGGTACCATTTACTCGTATTTATGAAACAGTACCGTTTCGGTGTGACAAGCTGTCATTGAACCTACCGTGCTGGGGGAGTGGGGGGTAATGGAGGACCCCGGGGATAGGGCGGAAATCTGAAACCGGTATTTGACGTCCGATCCCGATTGTCCTCTATAACTTTTACGTCATCATTAATAGGGATTCTCCGGGTTTATCGGCGATTAATTTTGGATAAACATTAAACAGGTATATTCATGAATATTGGATTCATATATTGGGTAATAATTATTTTCGTTCTCTCCTATATCACGACTAAATTTTATCTTCACAAAAGACTTTTTTTAAATTAAACACCATTACAAAACACTCCAATTCGTTATATGTTTAGGGACAAGACAGTTAAAAGCAATTTTGTCCCTTTTGTTTTATAAAATAATGAAATTGACAGGCGCGAAAGTCTCCGTTTTGACTTGGTTGACCGTAGCGTTAGCGAATAGTTAGATATATTAGAATAGTCTGCTATCGCAAAATGTGAGCATTTCTTGAGGTTCTGTACTTCCAAGTTTAGTCATAACATTCGGAATAATGCCGGGCTGTAACATTTTCTGTTCATACAAAACCCTGTAATTTGATAAGTTGCCACATTAAAATTAATGCTTAATTACGTAAAATATACAGTGCGCAGTGTAACATCTTTGAGTAAAATTTAAATTTATATTAATTTAAATTCTTATTGTGGAATAACTGAATTAAAACCAAAATATTACTTTGCTAATCTGCGAAAAGATAATGTGCTAAAGCAGGCCACTGACGAGCCTTCCAAATGGATGCCGTTACAATGGATTCATCCAAATGGACGGCATCCTAATATTAAACATTGTACGTTTTTGATATTCACGGTCCGGTTCGGATTGCAGCCACGCTATTTGGACTGTTGGAAGGCTCGTCAGTGGCTACCTTTATACTTACTTGCGTGTTTTTGCATAAATTTAACATTGATTGCATTAAAAAAATTTAACATTAAAATACGCTAGTAAGTATACACTGCATGATTGACTAGCACGTTATCTTTTCGCGAATTAGCAATTTGGTTTTGGTTTTTTTTAATATGGATTTCCGCAAAGTAAAGGGGCCCACTGATTAACAGTCCGCCGGATATTATCGGCGTGTCAGTTGTTCGGAACTATCAAAATTTTGTTCTAACTGACAGGCCAATACCGTCCGGCGGACTGTTAATCAGTGGGCCCTTTATTGCCTGATTCTATACACTATTGATTGATAACTGTTCATACATACCTGTATATTACAAAAATTACAGCAACATCAACAGGTGTGGCTCACTCCGCGATTTCGTACCTTTGCTAAAAGTACATCCGTTCCACACCAAATTTGGTGGCTAGCCATAAACCGCGCGTGGCGCTGTCGCCACCTAGCGGCCATATCTGTCCTGATCGTAACAGACGCGTTTTGTTTGAGAGTGAGTCTTCTGTATACTGTGTGTGTCTGTGTGAGTGTGTGTGTGTTTGGTACTAGTACTATTACTTATTCTGTGACATCAATTAATCTCGCAGCTATCATATTTCACAGGTACATCAAGCCTATTCACCCACCAATCATCTCGACGTCAGACCTCATCAGATGACCCGAAGGATAACCCGTCAATCATTACAACCAATCATTTTCCACCTGTCACTACCTTACTACTAGGATATAGAGTGTATATTCCTATAACTAGAGGTCTTGTTAAGCTGGCAGGTTTAATTCGAAATGGATATGCGATCTGTGGGTAATGGTATTCGAGTGCAAATTACCTAGGGGATGGTAACTTACGCAAGCTCTTGTTTGATTATATCAGGCAATGCATATTAGACTTTATGTTTTGAAGATAAGGTGTATATTACAGTGAAGGTAACGAATATGGTATACTTTGTAGACAACTCGTGATATTGCGTTTAAGCGACAAATTCAGTTGCCGCCTGTTGTCAGAATATTTTCGTCAGGCTCTGCGCGTGAAAATAGATTCTTCGCTTTAGGCGCATTTGTCCCACCGCCGACGATGAGCGATAAGTGAGTAGAACGACAAACTAGAAACGAGTGGGCGAGCGGCGAGAAGCGAGTGTTAGCTCCAATAGATTTGTCGCTCGGCTATAGGCGAGTGTTCGAGTGCGACGGGCTATACTCGCGTCACTCGCTCGGGCGGTGCAGCGTAGCCGAACACGCAGACGTCGCAGACTTGTTCAAACTACGAAGCGAGCATCGCCGAGCGAGTACCGCTGAGCTAGTTTTATCTTATCGCGGCGACAAACTAGTAGAGCGAGTGTTCTCGCCGGCAGTGTGAACAGCCAGCGATGAACTATTAATATATGTGTCTCTTTTACTAACACAGGATCCTAATCTTTTGTTCGTTTCTTGGGCGAGAAAATCGCCGATAGTTAATCGCTTACTCGCCCTTGGTGGGACAAGTGCCTTATCCAGCTGTGGAATTAGCTCACTGCCGAGGTTTTTCGATAGGCTCTATAGGGTTCTACAAAACAGGAGTTTACAGGTTTTTAAAGGGTTGGTAAAACGCAACACATTTAGTGTTGCAGGCGTCCATAGGCTACGGTGACTGCTTACCATCAGGCGGGCCGCTTGCTTGTTTGTCACTGATGTGGTATAAGTAAAATATTTAAGATATGTTTTTAGGTGTTTTTGTATACTTATTTTTACGCGTCAAGATTCCTTGGACACGTTGAAATAGGAATGCAACGCAGTTGTATTTGTATGAATTAAAGTTATATCTGGTCGAAAAAATTTCACTTTTTCACAGTTACATTATATTTATAACAAATCGAGATCAAATTCATAATCTGTTTGTATAATCACAATACGCCTCAGGGTCGCAGATAGATATATTATTATTATATAAAATGATGGTTCGTCAATTCTTGGGATTAGTTGTCATTAGTTGTGTTGGGATTTGGGATGAGCCATGGCAAAATGTCGGGATAACGCGAGAACGCGAAATTATAGTTCGTAGCAGCCACCCAGATAACTATTGCTACGAGATGCTACGATCCTCGCTACGCCAACGCCGTAGCGCAAGTTGCGTTTCTTGTCAAATAGTTTCTCTATCGTATCTTTATCGCTCGACAAATTTATCGGCGGCGAAAAATTGACCTAGCCAGGTCTTATCTCTGAGAAAACGCGATTTTTTGAGTTTTTATATTTCCCGAGCAAAGCTCGGTCTCTCAGATATTGAATTTTAGTACCTATTGGGGCGCCGACCGCCAAAAAGGATTCGATTGGGCTGAAATAGTATATTTATGAAAGGCCTGGTTATAATGCAAAATAATTACAACATCGAGCTGATCTGATGATGGAGGCGGTGGTTGCCATAGGAACTAGATGATATAACTACGCAACTTTATTGAGTTTGGGTTTGTACTCGTATTAAGATAATAGGATGGGTGATAAAATAATAGTTATTTGTTTTACAAGGGGGCGAAGTTGTTGTTTAACCGCTGTGCTAATATAGATACCCGAGCAAGCGAAAGATTCCAAATTCGAAAAATGGAATCTTGAGCGATGCGAGGGTTTCAAAGCACGAGGGTTAAACAAAATTTGCCCCCGAGTGAAACACAAAATTTTTCACCACACCAAACCGAAGCAAATATTAAATGTAGAATATCAGACAAAATCAAACCAAATCAAATCCAAATGAATGTTATTAAATATTTATCATCCAAAATCGTCATTTAAAAGTCAATTCTAATACCAAACATAAGAAAACAACTCGAAATTTGCATTTGATTACTTTGCCTCACATGTGAATAAAATGCAACTTTGCTATCAGTTTTTGAAGTGCAAAGTAAGCCTTTCCGAGCTGGTGTGGTGAAAATATATTTAAAGTGTTATATTTAGTAGTCTGTGCGGAAAGAGAAGAGTTTTAGAATGTATTGGGTCCCGTACAATACATTTCACGACACTTCTCTTTCTGCACAGACTCTACCATTGAAAGAAAAATAATTTATTATAAAAAAAAAAACAAAAATATTTAAATATTTGACAAAAAACTTCTTTTCCCTATAAATATCCGCTTAGCAATTAATTAAGCTATTTTCAAATTTAGCTACAAATCCAATAATCCAATCAAATTAAATGGCTAATTTTATTACGAGGAAAATTACGGCAGAATTTAAGACTTAATTAAACTTTATCTCGCTGACACTTTCCAGTAATAAAAAACCTCTTCCCACTCTGGTGATTAATCGTCTTTAAAGATAAAGTAGAAGCTACGTTATATAATTTCCAAAATAGAATACCTAATTAACGGCCTGATTCGAACTTTAAATGCGTCAAAAATTTGCTTAAGACGAAACAGGAGCTGAGTTTTAAATATTTTAGATAAATGTAACCGTCTCGCTAACGGAAGCGGCTCCTAAAACTAGTGCGATAAGGACAAGGCGAAAAATCCTGCGTAAAAATCTCAAAATGGAGGTTTCGTACTCGACTGTTTCCTCCTCCAAAACTTAAGCAATCGTAACCAAATTTGGAAATATAAATGATTATGAAATTATCTGTGTCGGACCGTTTTGTTTTTTTGGCTAATTGATATCAGTTTTGAATACTACGCCTCTCGTTGCGGCATAGTCAATTAGGCCATTTCGGCCATTTTTGAAGGGCTCTAGCGCCTTAAAAAACAAAAATATCAAAAAAAGCAAAACGGTTCGACACAGATATTGACAATATTAATCTGTGTTGAAAAAATTATTGCTCTAGCATCAAAAACCATGGAGGAAACAGTCGAGTACGTTTGTATGGAGAAATGACCACTCCTGTTGGCTCTTAAGATACGATATGCGCGACAATATTTGCGTCCATATGATGGTCTTGTGTGTATCGTCCGTCACAAACACACGCAAACGTCTAGAGCCTAGTCTACATAGGTCTTTGTTGAAACTGGTAAACAAAGGATCCTGATAGGCGGATTATACAGCTTGTGCAGTGTATGTGTCCATATTAGCATAACTAAACCCACATGACATGAATTTATGTGTCCTGCCGGGCTAGCACATAATTGCGTCGCGACAGTTGCATTAACCGTCTTTAATTGACATGGTTAGATAACGATGGGTTGTCAATCTCGCCGCGAGATACTGTCGCGCCAATCATGTGCTAGCCCGGCTGCTAGTGATAGGTAATAACACAGAATAAATAATAGTACCGTACAGAAAGGACACTTTCTACAAAACTGAAGTATGACAGCGATTCAGGGATGAATCATGCTATAACCCTTTTTAATGTGTGGCACTATTCCTTTGGGCTATTTAGGGTTGTCAAAGTTCAAGCGATTATCTTATCTGTGGTCGTGCACGCAAAAGGACGTCAAGTGGTGCCAACCCTAAGTACATCGATGGGCCTTATGCCTTTTGTAATAAGGTCCACCGATGTCCAGTTAAGAGTGTTGCTACTTGCTGTTTGTATACCGGGTGTGGCCTGTAACATGAGCAAATAATTAAAACATGGATTGTACTCCTCAAACGGTGACACTTTTGTTCAACAACTTTTAAAAATTATGAAGTACGAGTATTTATACTTCCAATTATTCATACAAAATAAACATTATCTTCAATGGACACCATCGCCACGCCATATCATTTGTGATTGACGTTGCTTGTCATGCCTTAAACATAACAAAATTCGCAATACATTGCGTCTTAGAATAAACTTTAAAGTGTATTAAAAATAAAATCACAAGTTATTTTCAAAAGTTGCTGAACAAATGTTGATCAGAATGAGGAGTACAGCCTACAGTTAAATGTTTTGCTCGTATTACAGGCCACACGCGGTATTGAAATCTCTGCAATATCTTGTGATTTTTACATATTTCTGAGAATAAAAACAATAAAGGATTGTAGGAAAAAAGGGTCGGACGTAATTCAATATTTCGACGAATTTGGATACGCGTAATGCGTAGAGGTATGTATAATGTTAAATTATTATTTATTATCAATGTCAGACCCTTATCTCGATCTTCTTTTGTTTATCCTTAAAATTTCCTTAATATAAGAGTTGATGAAGTAAAAAGGGTTTTTTGACCAATAATAGAAAAATATTAATAAACCCTTCTAAAAATAAAACAATAATAAAAATTTTCATCCATCAATAAAATAGACTTTTGGTCAATAGTTTTATCAATAAACCTGAATTTACCTTTGTTTGAGATTCTACTTAACGATAGGTATGAAATCCAGACGGATAACAAAAATAACAAGTTTTTGGCAAAAATTCAATTTTTGGTACTGTAAGCTTTTATCGCTGACTGTACTTTTCTTACTACAGACAACTAATACTCATCGAGACAATTCTAAAAACCCCTAACACAATTAGGTTGCGTTATTTCATCACAGAGTTCCTATGGCCACCTCCTGTCTCCATCATCAGACCAGCTCGATGGTACCATAATATTGCATTGTCATCTGATTTATACATGCATGCAAAATTTCAGCTCAATCGGAAACCGGGAAGTGGATCAAATTTAACTTGCAAGATTATTTGATTACAGACAACGGTCAGGTGAAACTAAATAAAAGCTTGTAAAAATAAAATATATTCAAACGCGGAAATCATTTTTTGCCAATCAAGGGCCGCCGCAAAAACAACGAAGCTTAATTTCCTTTGAAAGTTGAATATTAATTGCGAACGGAAACATTTATTCCGAAAGATTTAAGCAAAGAAAATGAATAATATCAACTCGCTCAGGTGAAAAGAAAACTCTTCGAAGAACTGAATCTTTGGTGAGACACCGTATTTAAATGTCCTTACTCTCAATTGGAATTATTCGATTACCAACCTTAAATCAAACCAAATAGACTTTAAATTTCATTATGAATTAAGACGTCTGTGATATTTTAAGTAAAAAATAAATCGAGAGGCAAGCATAGAAAACTTGCACTATAAAGTGTATTTTAAATAAATAAATCTTGGTTTTTAAAACTCAGTCCTTAGGAAAATTAACGTGCACGTTTAAAACTCAGCGAGTCGGATAATCGGTTGGCAATTTTAATACCAAAAACTCTTTTCTGTACAAACGTATACTACAAACTTAGTTCCGATTTATCTCTCTGGATAAATATTGAAATGATAGAAAATATTTTTACGCGATTTGATGTAACTATATCAGCTTCGCCCATTCGCTATTTTTAGTGTTCCGTACAAAACTTTGTTTACGGAACACTTATGGGATCACTTCGGTCTTGCAAATCAGTTAAATAAGTTTTTCTCAGAGACCGTTTGACATAGATACCTAAAATTTGGAACAGTTATAGCAATTACCACTACTCATATTGTGAATAAGTCAAAACTGCTTGTTTCTTATTAAAGGGGGAAATTTAGGGGGTTGAGAGGGGTAGGCTGAAACTTTTTTCATTTGTAAGAATCGTGTGGGGTACCATTAGAAAGCTTGCAAAAAATTGAGTCGATGGACTGATTTTGACTTCATTTTAGACTGCAATAGTTTCGTCAAAAAATGCATTTAAAGTTGCAAGTTTTCATACAAAAATTTTCACCTCTGTCCTGGCGATTTTCGCGAAAACTATAGCTAACAGGCAGCTGACCAGTCAATACCCAACTTAAAGAAGCATGGAGACGGCGGGAAAATTATCAGCTTAACTTTATCTTTATTAGTTTTTCAACTGCAGCTTGACCTTTGGTTGCTTAGGGCTAGCTAACTGATGCTTACACTGGTCAATTCATAGTAGGCGAGAAACATCCTTAGTTAAAACTTTGGCATTGAAATTTATGACTTATGACTTTGACACAAAGTTTAATTCTGCTTGCTTATTTTTGTGGGATATTTAATTTTATCTCAATAGCCTACTATAAGTATGAGAGAGATCTACAAAATACGGCCTTATTATATTGCAAATAAGTTTCAATTTCGAACGGGCTTTCCAAGCAATGGACTATTAGGCATCTCAAAAATCTGAAAAATTCAAATTAAGAATTCCGTTCTTGACTGTCGTTGTGTTTTTTTTTTCCACAATAGGACACATAGAGTTAGTAAGGCGTATAGAGATAATAAAGTCATTTAATATTTATGAACAGCTTTGGCCTCATGTATAGATTTTATTGAGAGTATCTGATTCGTCGAAACAATATACACAATATTCCTTTTCATTAAGTACCATTACATTTCTGTATTAATTGTATAATTATAATATCTATTAATTATATTCAGTACTTATGTATATTTTTGAACGGATCGGTGAGCAACAAGATTCAGGGCTATAACCGCGAAAATAGAAGTTCGCAAATTGCGAGCATTTTTCTCTGTCACTCTAATTACGCCTTCATTGGAGTAAAAGAGAAAGATCCCCGCAAATTGCGAATTTCGGTTTACGCGGTAGCCCCTCAGTCCTGTTGCGAGAAAATTATTTTGGAAGACATTAATAGTATATGACAGTTAAATATCACAGTTTTTAGAAACAAAGGTAAAATTGACGAAATATTTAAAGTAAGCCGATCTTGTTTTTTAGCAGTTCTAAATAATATTAAAGTCTATACATATATATGGCATAGAACTAGAAACAAAATCAAATAAAAAATAATAATGAGTTCTAAATTCAAATTGAAGGAGTATACATTTTAAGGTATTATAGGCCAAGCGCGCACCACGATATTAATTTTTGCGACACGATTTTAGAATCGCGCTGTAATATATCGCAGAAAATTCACTGCGCGCACTGCGATGAAAATGAAAAAGTCGACCAGTCGCTCGTCATGAAACGTGTCTTTAATATGCGATTGCTGTATGACTTTGAGCATTTATAACACAAAGGTGATCCCCGTCTATTTCCATAATTAAATGGTCAACATCTAGCGTCTCATTTTGAGACTCCATTGGAGATGCAGGTGCCGAGATGTTGGGGTTTGGAGAGCGAAATGCCGACTGAGGTCCGGCCGGGGTGCGATTTTATTATTATAGTGCGCGCGGGGCCATACAACTCCGCATGCTGCAATTCACTTTGCGACAGTCGCGGAAAAATGTGACAAATCACAATTTAAAAATCGCTGCGATTTTTTTGTCGCATATGCGCGCACTAACATATAAACACATACGTTGCATTTCTGCGACAAAATTATCGCAGGACAAAAAATCGTGGTGCGCGCTTGGCCTTACTCTAAATTATTATAATACATCAAGCATTCGCGAGATGCTCGACTTCGGTATTCAAACACAAAGCAATAGTACAAGAATCTAACTAAATGCAAAGGCCGAAGGAGCGATTCGAAGATCCGAAGCGTCCGACAGACGCGCGCCTCCCGTAACTTTTCCAAGTATTTTTAAGTACAAGTGTCTAAGTCGCAAGATCCAAAGGCTGAAGTCGCATTGGGCCGAAAGCCCGAAGCATCCAGGAGGTCAGTTCTAAACACAGGTAATTAATACAAGTGTCTAAATGCGAAGGCCGGAGGCCGAGCTCCGCGTAGGGCCGAAGGCCCGACGCCTGCAAGATGTCAGTGGTTAAACACAGAACTGACAGCCTGGACGCTTCGGGCCTTCGGCCCCACGCGGAGCTCGGCCTTCGGCTTTCGCATTTAGACACTTGTACTATTGATCTGTGTTAAAGCACTGACATCCTGGACGCTTCGGGCCTTCGGGCTACGCGGAGGTCGGCCTTTGGCCTTCACATTTAGACACTTGTACTATTGCTCTGTGCTAAAGCGATGACATTTTGCTAAAGCTCGGCCTTCGGCCTTCGCACTTAGACACTTTGTACTATTGTTCTGTGTGTGTAGTTGAATACGGTATCCTAAAAACAGGCAAACAACCTCTGTAAAATGTAACGATGCGAGCGGTACGGCTACCATCAGTTTGGCATTGACATAAACGCTACCGTGGGCGTGAACGTAATTTACTTTCTATGCATCTCGCTCGTACTGACATATTAGTGCGAAAGAGATATACCTATAGGAAGTAAATTACGTTCACGATATCGTTTATGTCAATGCCAAACTGATGGTAGCCGTACGGAACACTAAATGCCTCGAGCTATCTCGGACTTGGCCAAATTATTTCATTATTATAAGACTTAGAAGGCCTCGGTGGCAAGCGTCTAGCGGAGCGTTTGACCGGGATGTACACTACACCGTGAAATTTTAGTGGTTGTTTTCCTGCAACGAAATGATTCTGCTATCGATATACAGTCGATGTGTAATCTTTTTTTAAATAATGTTAAGAAATGCCAGATTTATAAATGTGTCGAACGAAACTCGAAAGTGACCTAACACCAGTAGTAGCACTGCAGTAGTACCTACCTAATTCTTTTGAGTGAATGAAACAAAATAACCTAAAAAGTAGTTCCATTTATTTTTCCTTCACACATTTTACGTGCAGTTAGTTTGCAGATCCTTAAAAGTAAACATAACAAGTTAAGATCAAGCTTTTAATGATCAAAAACTTAAAAAACAAACACTTAAACTTCCCGATACCGCAATAATTGTTCGAACTGCAATCCGCCACGTTCAATACACAATCACCTCTGCCCTGTGCATGTGGTGGCGTTTGAAACTGTCCGTGGTTAAGCAGCCGCTGTGTTGCGGCGACAATTGTTCGTCCGTGTGGAACTTAGGGGTTTAAAATCCCCCGAAGACGCAGCAACTGTAAATGGTCCGGCTCCGCGTAAAGTCGCCGGGCGGCGTGGGAGTCGTTGTTAGCCCTAGCGTACAGCTGCACCATCGCGACGTACTCTAAATTAGAATATTCGTAATGTCGATCCATTTTACTAGAAATAGCAGTGATGACATTGACAGGATCTGTTATCACATTAGTTTAATAAGCGAAGAGGATGTAATTATTCGATTTACCAAAGTTGACACCAAAGAGTAAAGTAAGTATATATGTTCCGAGTGTCCCCCCCCCTGGTTGACACAACGATCAAACTAATAAAAAGGTTTTATTTCAACTGTTAATCGTGAAGGAACAGTCTAAGTAAATTTTAATTTCAGTTGTCAAACAGTAAAGCACTCTAGCCTGTTACACAGTTTAAAAAAGTAACATGTGCTTGTTTATTTGTTTATCTGTTTACAATATCGGGAACTGTCGTCGACTTGCAGTTTTAGTGTGTTACTATTGTTTTTCGCTTGTTCGAGTTTGGGTTATTTTTTTGTAATTTTTTTTTTTTGAAAACAGTTTATTTATAAGTTTGTCTATCATAATTCGAAAGTACTACCGATAGCAAATCGCCCTGCCGCGGGAAAACAACCACTAAAATTTCACGGTGTATTTATTTAAATAGCTTTAATAAGCCCGTCTGCATTGGGATGGCCATGTTATGAGACGCGAAGATGAAGACATCACCGAAAGAGTACTTGCCATGGAAGAGGGTAAACAAAACCCGGGACGACGACCGGTAAGGGCAAGCTGGACACAAACTATTAAAAACGAACTAAAAAGCTATCACCGCAGTACCGGAGACAACCCATGATGTGGCACAAAAATACTGACCCCTAGTAAAATGGGATAAAAGCCAGGACCAAGAAGAAGAGCTACAAATGGCAGCTTTAAGTGATTTCATGTATATTATTCAAAAAAAGGTGTACAACCTAATGTCCCCTTTACGTGTTACTCTCTTAAATTTCACTGTACATTATTTCACACTATAATGGCATTACTCTGCACATTTCCTGTACATAAATCTTCAGTACAATGCGATCTGGATACAGGGATTAGACCAAATGCACTCTCTGTGGGATGCACCTTGTAAATTGTTGAGGTTTCGCGGCCGGCAGATACCTGTAGGGTTGTCGCAAGAGATCAACTTTAATCAAGCTATTAGGTACCTTGAGTATTTCCTATCCAATTTTATCATTGGTACGAGTACCAAAATTTACCAACTTCAACTTTTTTTTAAACGTCGCGATTGATAAATTCATAATAAATAAGAATAGATACATATTTTATTTCAGAATATGATAGATTTTTGTTTGCTCATCATTCAAAAAGTTTTATTTGCTAAAATATTCACATTAATCACGTTACGGTGTGTTCGTTCACGTTATTCATGTAGATTAGTCTAGCATAATTTATAAAATTTAATATTATGAGAATAAATATCTAAACCTAAATCTATGTGCGTGTTGCTAACCCTACTTGAGCTGGGTAAAATCTCTCAGTATCTGACATCAGCTGGTTCCCGCGTTACATAAGAGCTTTCTTTCGGATAATGTGATTACTGCACCGCTGCGAACTCTTTTGAATTACTGAAATGAATAGGTATGTAAGTAATATGAATATGTATAATGAATATGAGTATGTAAGTAAAAAAAACTGGCTAGGTACAGTCAGCCAAAAAAGTGGTTAACCACTCTCCTCCCCCTTTCCTCTTTTCTCCTCTCTTTTCTCTTTTTTTTTGGCTGACCGTACCTGTTACCCAGCAAACATTTTTGGTCGATATTCCGAAAAAGGCACCTATTTTAGGTCGCACAATTTAGGAGACAATAATGAGGCACGTCGAATCGACGTCGTGGGCACGTCGAGTCGACATAAATGGGGAAAAAACGCACGTGCCGGCGACGTATTAATTGACGGCAAATTAGTGATTACAACCATTAGGTCAACACTAGGTCATGTTTCCGACGTGGATTCGACGTCGCCACGACGTGCCGCGTAGTTAAAATGTACTAATTTGATAATCTTTACCACCTTTAGACGTGATGGCGACATATTTTTATCCATATAATTACTCTGCGAGGCAATATTTTGATGAGACGCGATGAAGAGAAAAAGAGACAAACATTACGCTTATATATTCTTTTCACTCAGAAACAAAATGTCTAACAAGAAAACAACTTTAAGTTGTGCAATGATAATGGCGGCCACTAAGTCATGTAAAATAATTTAGGCCAATTACGCTGATGAAGAACGATGAAATCTAGTGCACAGAAAATTTTTTCGTGCAGTATGTTAGGTTTACATACAAAACTATCGATGGGCTTTTGAAATATTTAAGTTTTCAACATTTTATAAAATCAAAATGCATATATTTGCTTGTAATTGAGTGTTGTAATTGAATATTTGTGCGTGTGAGTGTATTGACTTGATCAAAAATATTGTTTTATTTTGAATATTAGCACAATGAAGTACCGTGCGATGGCACCATTCAAGATATAACAACTTAAATTATGCAATTTCATATTTAGCATCTCGTTATAATGAAAGAAAATGGCGGCACAACCTTATAGTATTGATAGTACTTTACAAGTGATTTTAACTATATGGTCGCAATTTGGTATCTATTTTAAGTAACATTTACCTAAAATTAGTAGCTAAATCGACATAAAATCGACGACCTAAAGGTCTCCGTATAAGAAATAATTACGTCGCAAATACACCTAAAATGTCTTATTAGTACATTTGACCTATTGGTCAGACTTTGCAGTTAATTTTACCTAATATTTCGAGTTATTTTCAACCATTAAGTCCCTGACTTCATGGTCCCCGTATAAGAAATAATTACGTCGCATATACACCTAAAATGCCTTATTAGTACATTTGACCTATTGGTCAGGGTTCGAAGTTAATTTTACCTAATATTTCGACAGATTTTCAACCATTAAGTCCCTGACTTCATGGTCTCCGTATAAGAAATAATTACGTCGCATATACAACTAAAAGGCCTTATTAGTATATTTGACCTATTGGTCAGGCTACGAAGTTAATTTTACCTAGTAATTCGACTTATTTTCAACCATTAAGTCCGTGACTTCATAGTCCCCGTATAAGTAATAATTACGTCGCAAATACACCTAAAATACCTTATTAGTAGATTTGACCTATTGGTCAGGGTTTAAGGTTAATTTTACCTAATATTTCGCCTTATTTTCAACCCCTAAGTCCCTGACTTCATGGTGTATTTATGAAGTGAAATTTACGTTTTATTATTCCTATATTTTGACTTGGAAGTAAAAGTGTACAATACGTAAAATAATTGGTGACTTAGGACGTAATTTTCACTTAAATTGGTAAAATCTTCTCCGAGCCTAGGAAAAAATACTTAAAATGTTTGCTGGGTAGTTTCACTTGTTTACTAGCGAACATGGACACAAAAATTGAACTCATTCACACTTATAAAAGTATAAAATTTTGAAAATAAATAAGCGAAACCTTGATTAAATACTATGTAACTATCTAAAAACAATAGTTAAGTTTTAATTGGCGTTTTATATCAACGATTGTCACCATGGCTAGACCCCCTAGTACGAATTAGAATTCAAATCATCGATATCCATTTTGGCGCACTGCTGAACTAGTTTTCCTAGCTTCAAATATCACAATATTCACAATACACTTTAAAGTGCAAGTTTTCTACGCTTGCCTCTCGATTTTTTTCTTAGGGGCCCACTGATTAACAGTCCACCGGACGGCATCAGCCTGTCAGTTAGAACAAAATTTGGACAGTTCCGAACAACTGACAGGCCGATACCGTCCGGCGGACTGTTAATAAGTGGGCCCCTTACTTTAAATATCGCAAACGCTTCAATTTACAAAATAGAATTTAACGTCTATTTGCCTTGTTTTTGAGTTGGTAATCGAATAAGTCCAATTGACAGTAAGGACATTTCAATAAGGTGTCTCACCGAAGATTCAGTTCTTCGAACTTTTCTTTTTACCTGAGCGAGTTGATATTATTAAATTTTCTTTGCTTAAATCTTTGGGAATAAAAATATGTTAGTTATTATCAAGGAAATATCCTAACTGGGATTCCATTCGCCTACTCCGTAAGCCTGAAAGCTGAGAAATAGCTCCCATATGCGTGGGAGTAGCAATTTGTATACAAACTGCTCCCTTGCTTTTAGGGCCGTTTCGCCCACATGCGAATCGCTGGGTGTCTTATGTGTATACAGGGTGTCGCGGAGCATTAATAGACGCTCAGCCTTTTCTTGAAAAATAATAAGAAATATCGTGAGTTTAAGCCACATTTTGCGTATAATAGAGCAAAAAAAAAAATACGTAAAAGTTTTACATATAAAACTTTTCTCGCTCTATTTTCTTTGTATAAAAATTATACCTGAAGACTAGTTCCTGACCGTATTGCCATTCAGCGAGGGAGTGCTGCCGGCATCTTTGGCACAATGCCGCGGGGGCCTTATTTAGATGTATTTTAATTTAGATTAGTTTAAATTTTATTAATAAAGTGATTTTATATATATTATGTACCTTCTAGTTACAAATTAAATAAAAAACTAATTGTACCTGACATAAATATATGTCACGTAAATGTTCATACCAAAGTTTCATGTAATTTAAGCAAGTGTTTTAAAAATAGAGCGTAAATTCGATTGCATAGGAGGCGCTTTTTGGAGGCGGGTTCGAGTGACTCTTTATTTAAATCAGTACCTCTTGCGTTCGTTTGACTCGTACTTAAAGCGTCACCCTGTATATTTAGTATAGCCTAGATTTACATATAGGTACACGTGAACATACTTTCTAAACGCTTTAGTACCTAAAGAGTACTTTGCTGTTCAGAGAAGTAAAACATAACGTTTCACTGGATTGGTCTTTCGTTTGCCTTAAAAGATCCGCAGATCTCTTTCTATAGTTTGTATCTTTAGGTTGAGCATTTTTAGTAATAACAGATGTAAACTTTAATGTAATATAAGAGAGTAGAGACTGCACGATCCCACAGTCAAACCGTGTAAACTGTTTTGTGGGACATTGTATTTCTATAAGCTGTATACTTTTATGTTAATAAATAATAAAAAAAAAAGGTATTTAAATAATACCCTCAAATGACTCCTTAAGCCAGTTGAGTGTAGATGAAAACATAACCTGATCAAATATTGTAGGTTAAAGTCAGGCCGTTCAATGACAGATCCAGGTAATTTTGTATTTGGTTGGTTAACCAATTGTTGCGCCATTTAGGGTCCTAGCTAAATTCGTTGTTCAATACTTACGCTATAGAATTTCCAATTTAGCAGGAACCCTAAATGGCATAACAATCCCGTGTGGTGACTGTACCTAAAGATACATAGTATACCATTTCCAACGAATATACGCAACTTTAGCCTATATTTCCCTTATTAACAGCTCAATATAAAAAAAAAACTCGTAATACTTTACGACTCCCCGTAACCGCCTACAAAGGATCGAGACATGAAACTGTATGGGGCGGTATTCCGTACATTTTTATGGCGATTTTAGAGTCAATCCCCACCGTTCGTAATTATGTCATAAACACCTGAATATACAAAGTATTGAATTTGTTACGAACGATGGCGAGAAGTTTACGAGTGTGTGAGGGCTTAGGAAATTTATGTGTTAATGGCTTTATAAATTGTGCAGTGTGTATATTTATTACGAGAATAAATTGTAAGGGAATTTACTCACTTACACAGTGATTTTCCTTCTTAAATGTAGCGGCAGATTTATGCTTTGCGTAAGAATAGCGTTGAATGCTGAAGCGTTGGTTGGTTCGTTGGTTGGTTGGTTGTTTGGTTGGTTGGTTGTTTGGTTGGTTGGTTGTTTGGTTGGTTGGTTGTTTGGTTGGTTGGTTGTTTGGTTGGTTGGTGGTGGTGGAACTTTTGTCCTTTTGGATATCGAAATTATTGACGGAGCCCCAAATAAAAAAAATAGAAACATATGTAGGAGTAGAACAGAGTAGAGACATGGGTTTTTTCTTATTATTGCCGCGGAGCCCCCAGGCTTTGAGCACACTTTGGGAACGGCTGGCTACTTGGCTAGCAGGAGTGTAACTTTGAAACTGAAGTCTCGGGTTCGTAACCTGCCCCGTAACAACATTTCCTAATATGTAACAATCGCTTTTGAGTGAAGAAAAACATAGTAAGGAAACGGTATAAATCCCAACAATGCCTACGAAATGAATCCTTTTTGACGCCTTTATGCCTTATCAATAAGCTAAAATATATTTGTTTTGTTTCAGAAAACCACTCGCAGTTGGATAGAGAGCACGTTCCAAAAGCGCGAGTGTAAATACTTCGTGCCGAGCGCCAAGGACGAGCATGTGTAAGTCGACACAGTTTTTATACTTACCTAATCTCAAGAGCAACAATGAAAATGGGTCTTTCTATGAGTGAATTCCCGGAAATTGACAAATTTGAAAGAAATTAATCGGTCTACGTACTTATTAAATAGGTCTAAACAGTTTAAAGGGTATACACAGATTACCAGTTCGCCGGACGATATCAGTCTGTCAGTTGTTCGGATCTGTCACCTTTTGCGTTTAACTGACAGGCTGATATCGTCCGGCGAACTGATAATCTGTACCCTTAACTAACTGTCCCTCAACTATAGTTGGTCACACCAATTTGTCAGTCAGTAAGAACCAGGAAAACTATGTTACTCATCCTTTTCTTTTGGGTGCTAGTGCTAGTGTAAGACAAAGATAGTATGATTCTCTTGATTGAAATGAGACAGTCCTTTGACAAACTATACCTCGGGCTTTCCTTATCCGCTCGCGACACAGAATAAATAATAGTACTAGGTACAGAAGACTCACTCTCTAACAAAACGCGTGTGTTACGATCAGCACAGATATGGCCGCCAGGTGGCGACAGCGCCACGCGCGGCTTATGGCTTTCCCCAAATTGGGGTGCAACGGATGTACTTTTAGCTACCTGTAGCAAAGCGATGAAATCGCGGAGTGAGCCACGCCTGCTCGCGGTGCAACAAACACTCAAGCAGAGTTACCGAACCCCCCCTGTGACCTCTCCCAACAAACTTCGACAGAGATTGGACAGGGAACGAGATATTCCGCTTTTATGTAATTAAACTTCGTAAGCACTTTTTGTTCCGGGTAATTACGCTCGACTGCGTTTACAAAGTCGGAAGTGGATTGTGTATTTACATCTAAGTAGTTAGAGTCGAGACAGATAAGCTTTGCGAGTCTGCGTACATATGTAGCGCATAGCTAGTTCCATCGTAATTTCACGGAAACGTACGAACGTCTATTTCAGTCAGTGTCGGTACAAAAAGTACTGAGGTTGACTGAATAGCATGAATGATACGAACATTTCTGATAAAATACGATGGAAAACAATTATGCACTACATCTGTATACTCCTTTAATAGTAATGCGAACTTATAATACAATATCTGGGAGATAGAGCTTTGCTCCAAAACCAATTTCTTCGATAAAATGACTGACGGAATGACCGTGGCAGGAATGCGGCGGCGAAACGAACATCACTCATCATTTTGTCAAGGAAATTGACAGATATTGGCGGGACAAGAACGACGCCGAAACAGAAATACACCTGCTGCATACTGAAATATTTAGTGAAAAATTTTTGGCAAAAAAAATGTTTCTAGCATTTATCGCTGACTATATAGGTATATACTTTTCTTTCCACATGCAGCTAAAAATCATCGAGACAATTCTAAAAAAAAAATCATCGAGACAATTCTAAAAACCCCAAACACAATTATATTGCGATGGTTTATCACAAAGTTCATATGGCCACCTCCTGTCTCCATCATCAGATCAGCTCGATGATACCATAATATATAATATCGCATTGTCACCCGACTTACACTTGGGACTTACATATGTATGCAAATTTTCAGCTTCATTTTAAGTCCGGAAGTGGGACAAGATTAACTTGCAAGATTTGACAAACATTGTAAAAACAAAAATCATCGAGTTAAGTTAGATAAGTTTCTGACTTACTGTCGCGTATTTCGCTTTTATTCTGACAATATCAAACGAATACGTCACTTTTATTTGACACTGCCATATCCACTCCATATCGTATCTTTAGCAATTTTTTGACGTGTCTTACAGTTCGAATCAGGCCGAAAGTCAACTGTCTCTGTCACTTGCCACATAACGTAGCTTATCTAAGTAGATAGGAGTATATTTGTTAAAGTGTAATACAATTCAAAAGCCTTCTTATTGCGCTGCAGGAATGTCTGCAGTTTATTGGCAGTTGTAGTGACATTCCAGCTTCGTGTTATGAAATACCGCAGCGTATTCAATGTTACGTTGTCGGATGGTTAGAATTGTCTGATAAAATAGATTTATTTACAACAGTTTGTTTAATAAAGAAAATCAATAATGGCTCTTTACTTCTCGGCTTTTCAGACAACTTAACTTTCAGACAACTAAAAATCTTAATAACAGTTTTGAATGATTCACTGTTAGTTTCACTAGACTTATATCGACCGGGATATTGGACCGTGATTACCTTTTGTATTGTTTTCGACCTTTTGTATTGTTCCATTTGATTCAATATTCACGGTCCATATCCCGGTCGATATTTCATGGGCCCACTGATTAACGGTCCGCCGGACGGTATCGGCCTGTCAGTTAAAACAAAATTTTGACAGTTCCGAACAACTGATAGGCCGATACCGTCCGGCGGACTGTTAATCAGTGGGCCCTGTCCTTCCGCAAATAGGTACTTTAGTTTATATTCTCACATTTAAATGTCTATTTGTGGTGGTAAGGGTTTACAATGGGCAAAGTTTTTGCCTGATGGTTTGAATTGACTCACTGCCTTTTAAAGAAATGTTTGTAAATTTTTGCATAAGTAAGAGAGATATATTCGTACAAATAAACAGATAGTAAAACTCTTTCCATTGCTCCTGTCGAATAACCTTAAAAGCATACAATCCAACGAATGGCATCACCGAACCGGTTCTTAACGATCTTAAACCTTACTGCAACGAGATAAGGTCTCCCAATATACAGGAAAAGTTGCTGTTAGTAGAAACATTGTTTTATTTTAAAAACGTTACGAGTAGAACATAGCCCATTCCCCTAACGACGAAAAAGCTCCTGTCTGGAAGTTTAACTAAAAATTCAGGAGCACCGGGTGCCGCTGAACTAAGTTTAACTGTCTTCGTCTCGTTGGACAGCAACATACCTAACTGTACATCGGTGGACCTTATTACAAGAGGCATAAGGTCCACCGATGTACAGTTAACAGTGTGGGCGATGGTACAGCGAGTTTTGCTTGTATTTTTAGGGTTCCGTATCTCAAAAGGAAAAAACGGAACCCTTATAGGATCACTCGTGCGTCTGTCACAGGCTATTTCCTCGGAAACTACTGGACCAATTAAGTTGAGTTGAAGGACATATATGTTCTTTATAATTTTAAAATGCATAGGTTCGAAGTTATTTAAGAAAATAGCCAAAAATGACCATTACCAAAAATGACCTTTATCTCCGAAACTACAGGTCTAACATTTTGAAAAAATACACAAAATAGTTCTTAACCTATAGATGACAGGAAAACCTATTACAAATGCGCAGTCAAGCGTGTCGGACTTATGTACGGAGCCCTAGAAACACGAGTCCGACTCGCACTTGGCCGGTTTTTTCTTTGGAAATTGCTGTGCATAGGAGTTTGTCTATACATTCACCGATGTTAGAAAAGTTCCGTGTTCGTTTTGAGAATATTTGACGGTAAATTAAATTTAATAACACAGTATATCACGAGTCTGAAATTTTGCAAAGGTCTTTGCAAATTACTCCTATTTAGCTCATTTGTTTTTTCTTTTGCCACGTGACAGTGATATATGTACTTGTACTTGCAATGTTGTGTCTTTGTTTATCGCGTTCTTTACAAGTTTTAGTAAAAAGATTTATCACCTGTTTAATTTATCGCTTATCTTAGATTCTTGTTTATTACTCAATGTTTTAAATCAGAACGTAAATTATTTATGGGATTCTGAAAAAAAAAACTATGTTAAAAAATACAATAGATTCTTAAATCTCCCGGTAGGTATAAAAGAAGTTGCTTTTGACGCAGTCTCATCCGCGTCTTTTAGTGCCAGTTGCACCAACCACATTTGACAGACTGATCATCGTCAGCCGGCGCGCCCCGCGCCTTTACTATGAAACTTTCCATACATAAAAATTTAGCGAACTCTTTAACGTTCGTAACAGTTTGGTGCAATGCAACCGACCCTTAGTGTAAGCTGTCCATATAATACCTACTTATCAAGTTATCATTTAGGGCCACTTGCACCATCCCACTAACCCGAGGTTAAGCGGTTAAACCGTTAACTCAGTTGTCAAATTGTTCTGGTAACCATAACTCCACGTTTAACGGATTAACCCCGGGTTAGTGGAATTGTACAAGTGGCCCTTACTTACATAACAACCCATGTTAGTGTTTGACAGGACTCCAACAGTTGCATTTACCCTCATCACGAACAGGTGGCAACTATAATAATTTAATCCGTATAATACCTATCTACCTATGTCCATTATCTAACGCAGCGGTCGGCAACCTTTTAGCAGCCAAGGGCCTCATAGTAGTTAACGGAGGTGACGCGAGCCGTACTTTGTTAATATTTATGACTTTATGAGACATTGTCGTTTGTCGTATATCTCTATGTTCATGATTTTAATTTATTTATTGTTTATTGTTTTTTATATTAGAATTTTATCTCTTTGCCTAAGATACAGGATTATATTCCTAGTTCAGGCGCACGTAACAATGTACGTAAAATGTAAAAGTTCACGCACAAGGTAGCATTAGCAACAAGGTTTTCTCAATAAATTATTCTTATTCTATTCTATTCTTATACTATTACATACAAAATAGCCAAGGCGGCACTCGGGCCGCAAGTGACAGTTTCACGAGCCGCATGCGGCCCGCCGGCCGCACGCATGCGGCCCGCGGGCCGCAGGTTGCCGACCGCTGATCTTATGGATGCTACTTAATACGCGGATAATGTGCGGATTATTCGCACGGATGCCGAAATACCATAACCCAGGCATAATATGGTAAGCCATGATGCCAGGTCCGCCCGTGTAGATTAATCCTGTTATTTTGCTCTTCATCCATCCCCATTAGTTATGAGGTGGATTTCTAACGATGAAGTACTTATGCTGTAGCTTTTTCGAGTTTTGTTGGTTGATTTATTTGTGTGATAACACAGATATTTGTTCGTGAGTCATGGTTGTTTTTCTACGTATTTAAGTATATAAATACAACGATATATATAATATATAAATATTATATATATCGTTGTCTGATTACCCACAACACAAGCCTTGAGCTTACCGTGGGGCTTAGACAATTTGTGTAAAAAAAAATGTCCCATAAAATTTATTTATTTATTTTTATTTATTTGCCTCAATTGGCCATCAGCGCAAAAATGTTCAATTATATTTTTCTAAAATTATATGTATTGAAAACTACCGAATAATAAAAAATTAAGATATAATAATAAAATTTAAGAAAACTCCCCCTCCTGTCGTAAAATACTGAAATAAAAACTAAAGAAAACCATAAACGTCATGAGTTTTCGTTTATCATTATGTAAAAGTGAAGTTAATATTGTGGAGGTCGTATTGCCCTCTAGCAGTGGGGAGACACTCCTGACTTCGGGCAAACTCGGCTCCTTTCGGCTCAGCATTGCTCTGAGCAATTATTAGGGTTGACACAACTTTTTATGATTTTTTTATTTAAAAACTTGACGTCGTCCCTTTGCGTGCACGACCACAGATAAGATAATAACTTGAATTTTGACAACACTAAATAGTCGAAAGGGATAGTGCCATAAGTTAGAAAGGGATATCATGATTCGACCCTGAATCGCTGTCAAACTTCGGTTTTGTAGGAAGTGTCCTTTCTGTACAGTAGTAACTTATTCTGTGCCTCTAGTAAGCCCTCTGGGGTGATGTTATCGCACGGGATTTCCCTGCTAAGAGGTTTCGCGAACTCATTTCGAGAACAATGTCTTTGGATTAGCATCTGCAATTTTAGATACCTACGGTATGGTTTTACCCCCTTATTCATACTTTAAGTTTACGGGCCTGTTTAAGTAAAATTATGTTTTATCCCTTTCTTACAAATACATAAGTCAAAATGACAGATAAAGACAAACGATTTATATCTAATCAGGCCAGTATTAAAGCGTTTATGAATAACGCCATTAATATACAGGGAGGCTAAAAAATAACTGCATTCCCGCTGCCAGGAATTATGCTGAGGTTTTGGGATTATACTGAGCAACTTTTACTATGGAACCAACCCTGAAATCCCGGAAAAAAAATTTACCCTCCCATAGAAAATGGACTAGCCAAAAATGTATAAAACAGCCAAATTTTTTTTCTCGATTTCGGAGTTGGTCCCATAGCAAAAGTTGCTCAGTATAATCCCAAGACCTCCCTGGCAACGGGAATGCAGTTCTTTTTTGGCCACCGTGTGTATATATGTATATTATCTATCATACTAGTTTCTGTCCGCGACTTCGGGCCCGATTCGGATTTTGAAATAGACATCTATTAGACATCACCAAGATACGATAACGATATGTTTGAGATCACAGGATATGACTTAGAGATCCAATTCACATCTAATAGATATCTTACTCTATCTAACGTAAAAGTGACATTGGTTGCCCGTATTGCGCTGCAAAAGAGAACTAGTTTTGAAATCTAAACTATAACGTATCTAGAATGGATCTAGTATGTGCCGTCTCTTGTGAATATCTTGAAGTTCAAATACGGCAGTTTCCTTTGTCTTTCCGTGGGTCTCAAACAATCTTCATACAAAATTTCGTTTGCTTGAATAGATTCAGCAGTTTAAGCGTCAAGAAGCAACAGACAGAGTTCTTTTCGCATTCATAAATAAGTAGTAAGGGATAATATACGAGTACCTATTTGGTAAGTTAAGAGTCAATGTTTTCCCAAGCCAAATGAAGTTAGTCGTTGAAGGCAATAGGTATTACATGAGTTTACAGTCTCGTCGTATTTCGTCTAAGTAATATCAACTGAAAGGCAAAACCACTTAACTCAGAGACTGTCTAGTCTACGTCTAGACCATAAAGGTAGCAATTGCTCAAAGTAACCATAGCGATTTACCATTCTACAACTTAACATTCGCGCTCCATTTCTACTATTTCTAGCCACGTAGACTCAGAGAAACCACTAAGAAATTATACTTTAAAGTTACTGAGTAAAAATTTCAATCTCAGTTTGTTTGAAACTTTAATCAGAAATGTCACTGACAGAATCACATTCATACCAAATCCAGATCAAGATCTGTTATTATAATCAGAATAAGCTTCCGGTTCTTAGATCGCTGAGATATTTCCGCCTGTAAGTAATGTAGGTATAGCTCCAGATTAGACGCTGAGTGCTTTGCAGTGAAGAGGATTCATCTTCGCTTGAGTTGAGACGCAAATTTGCGACTAAGCTATACGTAATTAGGGAAGGCTGTATTTATAATACGATATTTTAATATAATCTGGATATTGACATTATAGAAAATACCATTAAAAGCCCATCAACGTGCACACTAGCGCCACTGTTAAATAATCGTGATTATATTTAAATTTAACGACAGGTACTTAAAAAACCGGGCAAGTGCGAGTCGGACTCGCGCACGAAGGGTTCCGTACCATAATGCAAAAAAAAAAGAAGCAAAAAGAAAACGGTTACCCATCCAAGTACTGACCCCTCCCGACGTTGCTTAACTTTGGTCAAAAATCACGTTTGTTGTATGGGAGCCCCATTTAAATCTTTATTTTATTCTGTTTTTAGTATTTGTTATTATAGCGGCAACAGAAATACATCATCTGTGAAAATTTCAACTGTCTAGCTATCACGGTTCGTGAGATACAGCCTGGTGACAGACGGACGGACGGACAGCGAAGTCTTAGTAATAGGGTCCCGTTTTACCCTTTGGGTACGGAACCCTAAAAAGAAGGTCGCTACGTACTGTATTATGTACGAGTATTTCTGTCTGTCACCAGGCTGTATCTTATGAACCGTGATAGCTAGGCAGTTGAAATTTTCATAGTTGATGTATATTTCTGTCGCCTCTAGAATAAGAAATACTAAAAACAGAATAAAATAAATATTTGAGTGGGTCCCATACAACAAACGTGATTTTTTGCCGGTTTTTGTGTAATGGTCGCTATTTTGTTTTGATCCTAATTCCTAAGTACCTACTCCTAGCTCCTAACATATGCCTTAGACGTATTTAGGCTAATGATGGTGGATTTTGGTCAAATCGGTCATAAATATAATCTAAATTGGCCTAACCTTTTACACATTTGAGATATATATTATTCCGGACACGAACTTCATTCCTGACCCGAAAATCTCGCGAAGTCTTTTTATCCCATTCAAACCCTACCCTTTTCGCCGAAGGCAATTAGAATAAAATTTGGACGGCTGCTTATCTAACATACGTAAGGTCATATGTCTATACTAGAATCGTTGAGAGATACGACGTTTTTGAAGTAGGAATTAATACCGTGTGTTCTCATGGCTTGAGCGATCGCGGTCAATTCGAATTCTGAAGCCCCAATGTAACGAGACCTCAAGATCTGTATCAACTATCAGTAATTGGAGAGAATGCTTTTGTTGGTTAGCCTCAGCTTTTGACTTACCTATCCATGTAAAGGTTAAGGCACCCCAAGTCTTCTGTTACTCTTCAAAAAGTCGTATGTCTGTATGAGACTCTTAAAGAGAAACGACATTTTTGAAGTAATCTACGTTAATTTTCACGTCGTCTCTTTTGGCCGCGAAAACTGGAATTTTCAAAGGAATTCCCGACGATTCATAAGTAATTGGTTGTGGTTGCAATCATCAATTAGGGCTGCTGTAATGTTGCCGCATTTTACTGGGTGAATATCATTTCCATTTCAGAACAAAGACTATTAAACATCATTTGTGATGTTTAATAGTGATGTTTAGTAGAAGATTGTGTGACGAAAGAGTTTGTAGCAGTGCCGGATTTAGACATTTGCCGCCCGTAGGCTATGCCGATTTTGCCGCCCCTATCCGCCTCGCTTGTAGGTTTTTTAAAGTACTTATTGCCTGTCAGAGGCGTTTAATTTTATAGTACAACACACCATAGCCATATTAAAATGCATATAAGGTGACGTCACTAATGCCACATTCTAGATACACTCTTTATATTTGCCTGATCTGATCGGTGACCGGTGGGTACCGCTGGGTTTTGGCCATTGAGAATCAAGGTGAGGCATTGGCAGCCAGGCTTGATATAGCTAAGGAGTTCGGTCGGGTCTGGCATTGAGTCTGCTCGAGAGACTATGCTATACAAATTGATCGCTAGCTTTTTATCTGGTAGACGCATATGAGCCGTATAGTAGACGGAAGCTGCTCCGATAGCGTGGACATTACCGCTGGCGTTCTACGCTGTCATTCTTGTCATGTCATTGTCGCGGTTCTGTGCTATCATTGAATGATATGGTCAGATAGGTCACAATAAAATGTAGTTAATGAAACGAAAACGCGAGCGTAGCGAGCGCGAAATTTTTTTTGAGAAAATAGTAGGTAGGTACTTTTTTAGGGTTCCGTACTTCAAAAGGAAAAAAACGGAACCCATAATACCACGAAGATACAAGAATCGATGACCATCCCAAATTTACAATTACAATGTAGTCAGATGAGTCACAAATAATGAAGGTACATACTTAAATGAAAACGCGAGCGTAGCGAGCGCGAATTTTTTTTCGAGAAAATGGTAGGTACATTTTTAGGGTTCCGTAACTTCCGTATTTCAAAAAGGTCTTGACATGACAGAGGGCGGCAAAATCGACAAATTATGCTTGTTATTTAAATTGTACAAATAAATTCTGGTCTACCCTATCTGAACAGCACATAAAATATTTTTTTGACCCAAATTTGCCGCCCCCTAAAATCTGCCGCCCTAGGCTTCAGCCTACTCAGCCTAGTGGTAAATCCGGCACTGGTTTGTAGACTGTCTTCACCATATTAACCTTAGATTCTATTCAGGTTTCAGATAACAAAATTATGATATTAATTTCACTATAACTACTGATATCTTCCGCAGATGCTGGTGCGGTCTCAGCAGGACAGCCCATGGCGCCAACATTCCAGTGGCGACGCCCGGCGAGGCGTGGATGCCCGCGCGGCATACTCAGCCGGCGCCAACGGACGCCTATGGCACTGTGGAGTTCCAGGGAGGACCGCATCCTACTAAAGCACAGGTACAGTGGAATAGTCCAGGGTGTTAATATACCAGTGGCGACGCCCGGCGAGGTGTGGATGCCGGCGCGGCATACTCAGCCGGCGCCAACGGACGCCTGTGGCACTGTGGAGTTCCAGGGAGGACCGCACCCTACTAAAGCACAGGTACAGTAGACAGTAGAATAGTCCAGGGTGTTAATATACCAGTGGCGACGCCCGGCGAGGCGTGGATGCCGGCGCGGCATACTCAGCCGGCGCCAACGGACGCCTATGGCACTGTGGAGTTCCAGGGTGGACCGCATCCTATTAAAGCACGGGTGGGTAGACACCCTAAACTCGCTACCTATTTTTGGACGCTAGAGGAGCAATATGTACTTTAAAGCATTAAATTTTGCCTCTAAATACGTTAACTCCTTATTAACCACTCACTTATAGCTGTCAGTCTATTGGTTTTCGCATCGACCCCCATTAGTGGTAGGCCGCCATTCTACTGCTTGAAGGGATAATAAAACAAGACATAAAATGTTTTTGTGATGTATTCTATTTTATGCATGGCAACTGGCCGGTTGTCACTATTACCGCTAAAAACAATGTCATCTGTCATAAGAATAACCAGGATAAAAAAGTAAGCATTTCCCTAAGTTTTGTTTTATTTGAAAACTTATTATTGGCGACTAAATGGCGTTAATTGGAAGTATAGAACATTTTAATCAAGAAAAAGACTTTACAGAGTATAGCGAAAGGATGGAACAGTTTTTTATCGTGAACTGCATTGAAGACGACATGAAGGTCCCAATGTTGATAACGTTGGTGGGACCAGAGACTTATAATGTACTAAAAAACCTCGTTTCACCGGAGAAACCATCACAGAAAACTTATAAAGAGTTAATCGAAGCCCTAACTAAACATTATGTGGTAACTAAATCTGCTATAGCGGGCCGATACGAGTTCTACATGTGCAAGCAAAAAGAAGGCCAAAGTGTAAACGAATTTGCAGTAGAGATAAAAGGAAAAGCGGCTTTATGCAAGTTTGGTACTTTCTTAGATGAGGCACTACGGGACAGGTTGGTTTGCGGATTGATGAAAGAGCATCTAGTCAAAAAGTTGTTAACAGTGGGGGATGGCTTGTCGTTCGCGGAGGCTGTAAAAATTGCCAGTGGTTACCCTTGTGACTAGGAAATCGACTCTCTCTTAAGATGCAAGTGGATACAGGTGCATGTAAATCAGTGATACATAGTAAAGACTTTAAGAAGTATTTTGGTAAAAGTGAGTTAAGAAAATGTACTACTAAATTAAAATCGGTATCAGGAGAGCCATTGAAGGTTTTAGGAGCTGTGAAGTTATGGATAAAAAATATAAAAAAAGAATTATATTTAATAGTACTTGAATGTGAAAAATATTTTGAGCCATTAGTTGGTAGAAACTGGTTAAGAATTATTTTTCCTAAATGGCACAAGCTTTTTGAGATTAAATTGCTTGAATCTGAAGGTATGAATAAGAAAAAACTAATTCAAGACATTAAATGCAAATATGGAAAAGTTTTTGAGAAAGATAGATCCTCCCATATTTTGAATTTGAAAGCAAGTCTAAAACTTAAGCATGGAGCAGAACCTATCTTTCACAAAGCTTACACTATACCTTATTCAAAGAAAATGGAAGTAGAGAAAGAATTATTAAGTTTAGAAAAGGCGGGTATCATAGAAAAGGTAAGGCATAGTAGATGGGCTAGTCCAATTGTAGTAGCACAAAAAGCTGACAAGAAAATACGTGTTTGTGTTGATTATAAAGTGACACTAAATCAAGTACTGGACAGTGAACACTATCCTCTCCCAATACCCGAGGACATTTTTACTGAGTTGTCCGGGGGTACTGTTTTCTGTGTTTTGGACTTATCGGGGGCATATCAACAGTTATTATTAGAAGAGACTTCTCGCGAATACATGACTATTAACACCCATTTAGGCTTGTTCCGACCAACCAGGTTACAATTTGGTGTTTCAAGTGGACCCTCCGTGTTTCAGTGTGCTATGGACCAAATTTTAGAAGGATTAGGGAATGTAAAGTGTTTTATTGACGATATTGTGGTAAAGGGAAAGAGTCTTTTGGATTGTTATCAGAATTTAGAAAAAGTGTTGAAACGTTTACTGTGCTACAATGTTAGAATCAATTTAGAGAAGTGTCAGTTTTTCTCCAATGAAATTAAATTTCTTGGCCATATTATTAGCAAAGATGGGGTTAAACCATTACCAGAGAAAGTGGAGGCTATCTTGAAAGCACCCGAACCCAAAACAGTCACTCAAGTGCAAGCTTATCTTGGTCTATTAAATTACTATGGGAAATTTTTACCCAGGTTATCAGAATGCTTGACGCCTATATATAATTTATTAAAAAGTGACACTCAGTTTAAGTGGACAGGGAGTTGCCAAAGAGCTTTTGAAAATAGTAAAAAATTATTATTAGAAAATCAGTTAATAGTCCATTATGATTGTAATAAAGAATTATTTCTGACATCAGATGCTAGTCAATATGGTCTTGGTGCGGTGCTTAGTCATAAAATTGATGGGGAACCAATTAGTTTTGCATCCGGTACCTTAAATAGTGCACAAAAAAATTATTCACAAGTAGAAAAGGAAGCGTTGGCCATCATTTTTGCTGTTAAGAAATTTCATAAGTTTTTGTATGGCCGTAAGTTTGTTCTGGTAACAGATCACCAACCCTTGAAATTCATTTTTGATCCTCTAAAGAGGATACCAGTAACTGCTAATGCTAGGCTGCAGAGGTGGGCTCTTTTACTCTCGGGTTATAGTTATGAGATTAAGTATAGAAAGGGCACCTTACTGGCTAATGCTGATGCTTTATCACGCTTACCCTTACCCGAAGTAGCAGTGAAAACTGAAGAAATAAGCTATTTGAATTTTTCTGAAGATTCACCTTTAAATTATAAAGAAATTGCATTTTGTACTAAAACTGATCCAATACTGAGTAAAGTTTGTGACTATGTGAATACTGGGTGGCCCGAAAGGGTAAGTGAGGACGCAATAAAACCTTATTTTATAAAGAGAGCAGAGTTGTGTGTAGAGCAAAAATGTTTACTATGGGGTAGTAGAGTAATAATTCCATTAAAATTAAGGTCAAAAGTACTTAATAATTTTCATGAATCACACCAAGGGGTGGTACAGTCTAAAATGTTTATGAGAGAATTCTGTTTGTGGCCGAACATGGGTCAGGATATAGAAAATTTAATTTTGCGTTGTGACATCTGCCAATCTTCTAGAAGTTTTACTAATGCATGCTCACTAAGTTCATGGAAGGCTACAGAGAAAAATTTTGAAAGGGTTCATATTGATTTTTTTTATGTAAAATCGACTACCTATTTATTGATTGTGGATTCTAGATCTAAGTGGCTAGATGTACATATTATGCAGGGTACCACAGCTCCACAGGTTATTGAAAAATTATGTGAGACGTTTGCTTTTATAGGGATACCAGCCCAATTGGTTAGTGATAATGGCCCACCTTTTAACTCTAGGGAATTTGTAAGTTTTTTAAAAGCTAATGGATGTGAAGCACTCAAGACTCCTCCGTACCATCCTCAATCCAATGGATTAGCGGAAAGGACCGTTTGTACTGTTAAAAAATTCTTAAATAGATTAGAAAACCTTAATCCTAAATTATCTAAGGAAGTACGTTTGCAGAACTTCCTTTTTACTTACAGGAACTCACCTAATGCAACTGGAATGTCACCTAATGAAATTTTATTTAAACAAAAACCTAGAACCAGATTTGATTTAATGAAGCCACATAATATAATTTCAAGAAAATCTCATAAAGAAAATAGAGAGCGAGTATTAAGTAACTTTAAGATTGGGGATAGAGTATGGTGCAAGGAGTTGAGTAAAGGAAAGGGTTGGGTCAAAGGATTTGTTTTAAAGAAATTGAGTGCTGTGAGGTATATAGTGAATGTTGAGGGTATTCATAAGTATTACCATGTGTCCTCCCTAAGGTTTTGTCTTAGCCCAAATGTAGAATACGAATCAGACATACATGTTGAAAAGGAAACTAGACCTGAAACATTAAGTGATGAGCCATCAGGTCAGCCTTGTATAGAGGAGAATTTTGAAAATAGAGAAGCACCTCTAGATTTTGACTACAATGGTGAGAACGCTAGAAGTGCAATGCCAGGGTGTAGTCCAGCTGCTAGAGAAGAGGAAGAGGGAAGGGATGTTAATGTGGAGGTAACAGCTAGTCCAACGTTAAGAAGGTCAGCTAGACCGCGAAGAGCGCCGGATAGGCTAAATTTGTAATTAAGGTTTCATTTAAAAATTCTTTGTTAATTAAATTTAGTTAAACTTTTAAAAAAGGGGACGAATGTGATGTATTCTATTTTATGCATGGCAACTGGCCGGTTGTCACTATTACCGCTAAAAACAATGTCATCTGTCATAAGAATAACCAGGATAAAAAAGTAAGCATTTCCCTAAGTTTTGTTTTATTTGAAAACTTATTAGTTTTATTAAAATATGCCAACCTAAAAAGAAGATTGTATTTAAGAGCCAGGTCTATTTGTGTAAAATTCCCCGCTAATCCATCAAATCCTCCACAGTACGTCCGCCTCGCCCACGACACGCGCTCCGAGCTGATAGTCCAACTGCTGACGCGAGAATGGGCCCTCGACCGGCCCAAGCTGCTCATCACCATCCAGGGCGGCAAGGCCAACTTCGACCTGCAGCCCAAGCTGAAGAAGGTTCTCAGGAAAGGCCTGCTGAAGGCCGCTAAGACCACGGGAGCCTGGATTTTTACGGGGGGCACTAATACTGGTGAGTGGGATTCATCTTCCTCGCGTTGTCCCGGCATTTTTGCCATGCCCCATGGAAGCTGCTTCCGCTTAGCAACTAATCTCAAGAATCGGCGTGGGCACTAGTTACGAATGCGACTGAGAATATTCTCTTTTAATCGTGAACAGTTTAAGGCCTCTAGTTTTGGGTGGTCTTTACATTCAGCAGTGGAATCTAAGTGTTCGTAGAGCATAGAGCGTGTGAAGATCATATTCAGCACCACGTCCGCTTAGTTACTTCTGCTGATGATCTAAATCACGTATCCCTTAAGTTGCTTGGTCACTCATTCTCTAGAGTAATCATCATCATCTTTCGTCTTCAGGTGTGACGCGACAAGTGGGTGACGCACTACAACTGGAGCGCTCACAACGGGCCGGCAGGGTCGTCAGCATTGGCATAGCTCCGTGGGGCATCGTCGAAGGGGCAAATGATCTTATAGGCAGGGGCAGAGACGTGCCCTACCATGCTATGGCTTCACCAAGGTAAGCTTGGAGTGTACATTTAAAACTTCCGTGTTTTGCACACATACTCGATCGTAATATGTCACTAGTGCGTCAGTTTTCAAAAATTAAAAGTTAAAAGCTGAAGTTTTCAAAAAAGTTAATACAAAAAAATATATTATTTTTGACTGACAAAATGTCCATCCAGATTCAATCAGATGCTTTGTGTAAAGCGTTTGCGCCATTATGAAGATCAGGCGGACTAGCATGAGTTGCATTCTCGCGGGCAACTCCCGCATACATCAAGCCCAACTTCAAGTATGGACTCGGGCGCGAGAACGCAACTTATGCTAGACCGCCAGGCCTAATATTTATATTATCTAATCTGATCGTTATCAGACATTAATATGTTTTATATTGCAAAATCTCTTAGAAATACATAGCATAAGGAATAATGATTCAAGAAAAAAGACAAAATTATTATTGTAAAATGTATAATAGTCAATTATTTCTTCTTTATTTTCCTAGTCATTTGCGGAAGTGCCGCACTCTTAATATAGACGCTGTTTAAATCTTATTAATGTGACAGGCCAATGATGATCATTTTCCTTTATTTAAGGTTCTTATTCGAATCATCCCAACAATTTAACAATACAAGTGCAGTTTCAGTATTAAGATGTGTATTAATATCTAAGTGAGCTACTTGAAAGGATCGGGAGTACTTATGACGGTGGACGAACTAAGTCCGTGCATCTGTGCTTGGAAGAGGATGTCGTTGATCAGCTTCTCGGCCAGTATCCTCATGTTTGGTGGCAAGGTTCTTAGTTTCGCTGCTACGTTTATACCTGACGAAAGAAATGATGAGAAATTAGACTGTTACTAACTCGAGCCTTATGAGTCTAAAAGAACTTTGTTGGATGACCAAGAAAGTGAGAGAAATAATATTTGCGTTGTCAGAAATTTTGGCTCAATGGGACCGGTATCTTTTTTGGCTTGGTCTAGATTAGTGTAATTGTCAAAGTGTTGGGCCTTCCCCGTCTGCATCGATCTTGCGGCATTCACTTAGAGGCTATACTAGCTCACCTAATTCAGCTGTATGTAGCAGACGTGACTATTCCCTTCTCGACTTTAGTCTGACAGTCTTCTGGAGAGGCGGGTTTTCGTGTTTTGGAGCGCAGCTGAAACTCTATTCAAAAACACCACAAGATCGGGTGTGAAAGAAAGAGACCTTAGCCCAGCAGTGGCTGTATGCCATAATAGTTTTAGAAGAAAAAAAGTATACCTATTGCATCATACTCGTCGTCGACCTCAGTCCGCTTCTTCGTATCCTCATAGTACTGCCTGGAGTCTTCTATCATGCTGGTCTCTACATTGTACTCCGCCGCATAATTGCCTGTCTGCTCGTAGCTCTCCTCCTCAGGCTGCTCTTCATCCGATTCCTGTGGACAAGGAATACAGTACTCTAACCCCCTTATTCAACGTCTACTAAAGTTGACAAGCCAATATTAATCGATTGTCCCTTTCCATCATACCAATACGTCGGAAAGGGACCAGTGATTATTATCGGCTTTTCAACTTTAGTATACGTTTATGAATAAGGGGGTAAGTATCTAAGGTTCTAATTCTATAAAAAATTCTACAACAATTTAATTTTGAAACTTTTGCGTAATGAAGGTTATACATATTTAAATTAATCTAGAATTTATTCTACAGTTCAGATGCTTTAAATTCAACGAAATAGTGGGACTTGTTTCTCAGCACTAAAATAAGAGTTTATTTATTTAATTATTATAATAAAAAGGTAAAGCGCTTATTTTGTAAATGTTTATGCAAGTAGCTGACGGTCTTTCCACCGCTATACAACCGGCTGACGGTTTATTTATTTATAAAAGCATCTGCCAAAGTATCAAGCGGGAGGCGATGACTGACGATATTTGCGCGGTCTATTAGCGTTTCGTTTTGTTTTCTGCAAACGATTGTCAGCTAGTCTGGCGTTCAAAGGGTTAAGAGAACTAAGTTCTTCTAAGGAATAACTTCAATACAACTGCTCTACTTCTGATAGTTCTGATAACAAGGACTGTGTAGAAGCAAGGTACTTTCGTTTGCGCTATAGTTCTGCCATACAATTCCTATTCCTAGTTTGACGTGCAGTTCACTAATCGAATGGATAATCTGTTAATCGAATCTGGCGAGAGCACGTTTTCTAATTTCTAGCAAATCCGTTCGAATACGGAGATTTTGGTCGTGCTAGCGTAGTTTAGTTTCGTTTTAACTCCACCTGTTTGTACTTACCTACTCGAGTCATTAATTTGTAGAAATCTATACTAATATTATAAATTCGAAAGTCTGTCTTTCTGTTTGTCTGTCTGTTACATTTTCACGCTTCAACCACTGAACCGATTTAGTTGAAATTTGGTAATGCTGATTTTTTTTGGCAGATCGAAGCTCGCGGTGCTGAACAACCGGCATGCGTACTTCCTATTGGTGGATAACGGCTCGGTGGGGCGCTACGGCGCGGAGATCGTGCTCCGGCGCAAGCTGGAGAAATACATTGCGGCACAGAAACTACATCCTTGTGAGTACTACCCTTTAACCATTTGACATTCCTTTCTACTCATTCAATTTCGAACCGTAATTCTTATGTTAGAGATGCGTTTTTGTTTTAAGAATGGATGGCAAGTATGTTGCCGCTACGGACTAAGCGCCACTTGCACCATCCCACTAACCCGGGATTAAGCGGATAAACCGTTAACCCAGTGTCAAATTGTACAGGTTAACCCCGGGTTAGTGAATGGTGCAAGTGGCCCTAAAGGGTTACTGCGCGGTGCTGCGGTAAATGCGTAGGCAATTTTTGATTGGGAAGACGTATTACGTCATAGCAGAAAATAAGTATTTCGCTTCTTCAGACCTTCTGTAAGTAGAGTAAAAAAAGAGCTTGTATGTATACTGTCTCACTTGACAGACGGTCTTCCTTACATTGAACTTAACTGCATGAAGGCAAAGAAGCATCTGAATCCAGGCTCAAAATCTCAGATTCTGATATTAAAATTTTGTTTGGAAGAAATTTGGGATTCGATTTGACTCAATAAATTAAACAGCTTATAAAATAAATAAACCATCATGTAAAATACAGCACGACATCCCTTGTTTGAGAACTACCATTAATTTTTGATCTAAATACCAAATTGGATGCTTTACATCTTTGTGATCCTGGCTGTATTCCTTAGCAACTTATGATCTTGACCTTTCTGAGAAAGACCTATGCGGAACAAAAGAGCTTTTAAGGTAAAATGCCAGCTACTTTCAACTGACTCCCAAAAAGGAGGCTGTTCTTAATTCGACTGTCTAATATATCACGACCAGATAAAAGGTTTTTTTGGAAGTAGATTGGAATTCACAATGAGCACTCTTTGGCGTAGAATTACGGCAATGCGCACGGATCATGATTGAGGTAAATAAATCAGTTTGTTATTTACATAAATTAAAAGCATTCATAAGATGGGTATTACGAAAATACATTGAGCTCGAGTAGGTATAAATGTGTTTTGGCGTTATTCATAATTTTTGAAATCAGCAAAACCTATATAAATTCCGAAAATGACTTTATATTAACATAAGTGTCATGACGTTTCATAAAAATAGCTAATTTGATGACTTAAGGCACTTAAGTCATAGATATAGCAAAGAGGCGAGGTTTCTTTTATTCACTTCAGTGTTTTAACTTAGTTTTGTTGAGTTATATGTCAAGACCTAATAATATGATACTCGTATTACATAAAAATTTAACATGTAATAAAATGTATAACAGCACGAATAAATTACCCGTCTTCATTACACATACCAAAAAGAATAGATACAAAGTCGTAAAATGCGAGGTAGGATGAATGTGTTCACAATTAGTACGGGCCTTTGTTTTTTGTGCTCTCGGGAGAAAAATGCAGGTTTTTGTTACAGAGGGTAATTGCGTTTCATTTTCATAGGTCATAAAAAAACCGGGCAAGTGCGAGTCGGACTCGCGCACGAAGGGTACCATGATGCAAAAAAAAAAGCAAAAAAAACGGTCACCCATCCAAGTACTGACACTACTGACCACTCCCGACGTTGCTTAACTTTGGTCAAAAATCACGTTTGTTGTATGGGAGCCCCATTTAAATCTTTATTTTATTCTGTTTTTAGTATTTGTTGTTATAGCGGCAACAGAAATACATCATCTGTGAAAATTTCAACTGTCTAGCTATCACGATTCGTGAGATACAGCCTGGTGACAGACGGACGGACGGACGGACGGACGGACGGACAGCGAAGTCCCGTTTTTACCCTTTGGGTACGGAACCCTAAAAAACAGACTACATTTTAAACGACTTGATTAACACGTTGCAAGAGGGAAGTAAATGCTTAAATAAAAAAATATTACTTCGTCGTTTTGAAAACTGTGGCTTTATGATATATACCTACTAAAGTCCGTTTTGTGAGATGATTTCAAGATTAGTTTAATTTTATATTAAGTTAATTTTGTGTACAAAACTTAGGACAAGGGTAGTTTATTTATTTAAGCTAATAGCTAATAGCACAGAATAAATTATAGTACTAGGTACAGAAGACTCACTCTCTAACAAAACGCGTCTGTCACGATCAGCACAGATATGGCCGCTAGGTGGCGACAGCTCCACGCGCGGCTTATGGCTAACCCCAAAATTGGGGTCGAACGGATGGACATTTAGCTACCAGTAGCAAAGCGACGAAACCGCGGAGGGAGCCACGCCTGCTAATAGTACCTAACTCTAAAATAGCATAAAAGGAGTTACCAAGAAGACATTAAAAAAAACCGATGAAGCTGCCAGTAAAGTAATTTTCTGTTCTAACACAGAGTGCAAAAATGCGTTATTTAAAGTAGTTACATAAATTTTCATACGGCGGTTAAAGGAAAAATTTAATAAAGCGTTTAGCTTGAGTTTTCCGGTTTATATTAAGCGTTGAAAACACAATTTGTCAGCAAAGTGGGAATAGCAAAATAAAACTAGTTCACGAAGAATTTTACTATTTTCAATTTAGTATAAAACTTACGAGCGATAGAACTAGCGCGCTAGAACTTGAGAGCAAGAAAGCAAATTGATCTGAATTTTTCACGTAGAATGTTCACTTGCAAATCTAAAAGCAGATATTTCTGCTGTCCGATTCGACCTTTAAGATACGTCAATTAATAAATCTAGAAACGATATGGATTAGATATTATGTCAACGTCAAAAGTGACGTTTTCGTTGGAAGAAACGTCACATTTGACACTGACATATCTAATCCATATCGTTTCTAGATCTATTAATAGACGTATCTTAAATTTCGAATCGGGCCGCTAGCTACCGTATTGGCTTGGAACTAGCTACTTGCTACTGCGAAACGTATCAGTAGTAGCTTGGTATAATAATATACTCCGCCTGGTACTCTCTTCCCGTCTTTTCGTGGTCACGTGACTGACACAAGCCTACGTCATCATGCGACAGCGCTATATGATAATATGCGATAGCGCTATATAAAGTGGCAATGTTATTGTGACGTAGGCTTGTGTCACTCTGGGAAGAGAAGACCATGTTTTATTAGACTATGAGTAGTAGGTATATTAGCAGCGGCTAATTTAGTCCCGTTTTGGAAGATAAACAATTATGTTTTATCGTCGACAAGTGAGAATACTTACCTTGTGCAAGATTGCACAACCTTTTTTATAATTTTATCATTTTTACATGTTTTGTTTATGGTTTTTGCTACTTTTTTGGTATCGTCTTGGGTCGTCCCATTCGTTTTTCGTCAAGTTCTTAAATTAGTCCTATTCTGCTTTCGTCACCCATTCTACATTCGTCACAATCGTCGGTGGCTTTCAATGTAGAACGAGTGACAAAAGCAGAATAAGACTAATTTAAGAACTTGACGAAAAACGAATGGGACGACCCAAGACGATACCAAAAAAGTAGCAAAAACCATAAACAAAACATGTAAAAATGATAAAATTGTAAAAAAGGTTGTGCAATCTTGCACAAGGTAAGTATTCTCACTTGTCTCTCGAATGGGACGATGGGACGATCCAAGACGATACCACTTTTTTGTCTATTTAAAATTCCTGACAGATTACATTTTGTTTTCTCCGAAATCCAGTGCCTTTTATTACAGTCATTGATAAAATACCTATTAAGTACAAGAAACAAGATGCGTTTTGCTTTTTGTTTGTATTTCGTTCTGCCAGGTATTTGGATTCTCACTTAACTAGTAACTAGACTCCATTGTTGTTCTAAAACATTATTTGCCAAGTCCAGTTGATCCCAAGTAGGTATCCCGACACCACAGACAGGTGACACGCCTACTGTCCAATGCCATCCCACGCGAATAATTCATTCATTACATATCTGGCTCATATATGGGTCTTTCATCACACTTCCAAAGTAGATATCAATAAACCTACTGCCGGATTCGAACTTTAAGATACGTCAATTAATAGATCTAGAAACGATATGGATTAGATGTGTCAGTGTCAAAAGTGACGTATTTGTTTGAAGAAACGTTACATTTGACAGTGACATATCTAATCCATATCGTTTCTAGGTCTATTAATTGAAGTATCTTAAGGTTAGAATCGGGCCGCTCATGAAGGTGTATTTAGGTAAGTCCTACTAGGTACTTCAAACGTCGAATTCTGAAAATCTCCCATAATTCCATCTCATATAGAGTCCATTTTTAGGATTCCGTACTCAAAAGGTATAAACGGAACCCTATTTCAAAGACATCACGTCCGTCTGTCTGTCACTAGGCTGTATCTCATGAACCGTGATAGGTAGATAGTTGAAATTGTCATGTATTTCTGTTGCCGCTGTAACAAAAAATACTAAAAATAGAATAAAATAAATACTCAAGTGGCGGGCCCATACAACGAACGTGATTTTTTCCGTTTTTTGCGTAACGGCACGGAACCCTTCGTGCGCGAGTCCGACTCACAATTGTCCGGTTTTTAGAACTTTTCGGATACGTTGGGCCCGATTCGGATTATGAAATAGACATCTTTTAGACATCATCAAGATACGATAACCTGTCAAATTTGACATTTGCGCGATTCTGGAGATACTCTTGAACGATTTCCACAGGATATGACTTTGAGATCTAATTCACATCTAATAGATATCTTACTCTATGTAACGTAAAAGTGACATTAGTTGCCCGAATTGCGCTGCCAAAGATAACTAGTTGATATCTAAACTATAACGTACCTATCTATTAGAATGGATCTAGTACGTGTCGTCTCTTGTGAATATATTGAAGTTCGAATACGGCAGGTTACCTCATTCTGGCCCGTCGACGCCGCCGGCGAGCTCGGCTTCGTTTTATAATTGCTCCCGTCTTCCCCGAACACGAACGTAAACATGTCGTAATACCACAAATGCGGCACGTATATCTGCTCCGAGCTTGTTGCCTTCGCTCGGCTGTCTTGAACTTTTTTAAATTCCCGCCGTACGCACGCGCGCAAACTCTCAATCTTCCTCAAAATATGCACTTTGGTTGCCGCCGGGTCGTATTCCTGAACCAATTCTGTTAATTTTGTGATGGCTTCGTTCCTTTTTCGTTTCAATTTGTACGCTTGACACGTTTTATCCCATAAGCAAGGCTGGTCTTTGTATAAATTTATGAATCTTGTTAGTAGTTTGCGAGGGAAGACAACATTGTCGGCCATTTTGGTTTCGCGCGCTTTTTGTGTGGAGAGCACGTTCGAGAACTTGCGCGGCGCGCGGGGCACTGGCGGGCGAGCGTGTTGGGTGCGTCCCCCTCGGCCACCCCTCACCCCCTCCGTGGCCTGTGCGCCAGCTTGCTCGCGCTCGCTCCAGCAACCGTCTGGCTGTGTGTATTTCGCTTATCGAACGCAGCTTTGGCTACCAATAGTGTGCTATCAAGCAGGCGAAAATGGACTCTGTATCCTTGAGATAAGAACTACTGGTAGACATTCATAACGTGGCAGGCACTTGCAATGCGAAGGACGGGTTTGAAATTGTGTGATGAATTAATAATGCCAATTGCGCATTTTTGCAGTTAAAATTATATATTACAATTAATTTGAAATTATAAGTACTTAATTAATACTGAATCCTATGTGGCGGTGTGTGGGTAGGTATTTAATAAAGTCATTTGCATAAGGACAGAAAGTGTGGGACTGTCACTGAGATAAACATATTTTTTTAATCCTCTCAACTCTCATCTCGTAACTACTCGTACTACGATAATTTTATTTTATGTGAACTCCCAAAGACCCAAAACTTTTTACTGCCACCTAAACTAAAACTCTTAGCCGTAAAGATAAAACAACCCTAATGGTGTGTTAGTAAATTTGACAATCTAAAGTAGCCGTCAATTTTAGCAAGTATGGGTCCGATTCGGATTTTGAAATAGACATTTATTAGACATCACCAAGATACGATAACGATATATTTAATATCTAACCTGTCAAATTTGACATTTGCGCGATTCTGGAGATACTCTTGAACGATTTCCACAGGATATGACTTAGAAATCCAATTCACATCTAGGTAATAGATATCTTACTCTATCTAACGTAAAAGTGACATTGCGGTTGCCCGAATTGCGCTGCAAAAGAGAACTAGTTGATATCTAAACTATAACGTATCTAAAATGGATTTAGTACGTGTCGTCTCTTGTGAATATCTTGAAGTTCGAATACGGCAGTCTATTTAGAGATGGAACACTTGGGAGGAGCCGTCGCGAAAGGTCGCGAAATCCACGACAACGCATGTTCCAGACCTTGCTCGGATCTACTATTATCAGTGCCCTGTTTATCAAAAGCTTGTAACTTGTATAATACAAGTAGTGGAAGTCCCTTTTTGACAGCTTTTGTTAGAAAGGGACTTCCACTTGTATTACAAGTTACAAGCTTGAATGAATGAATGAATGATTTCAGCTTTTGATAAACAGGGCAAGGTTTGTGAACTCCTTATTAATTTCTACTCTTTTCTGGACCCTTGTTGGACAGTAAAACAGATGAAGCAAAAAAGGCGTTGATCGTTAGGACACTAATGACCAACCCACACGAGCGTCCCCCGAGAGTCGGCGTCCATAAACTCTATGGCTGCTGCTTGACGCAATGTTAGCGCGACTGCGCCATTTTCCATAGCGCTGACTAGATGCCACGCGCCGACGCTCAAAAGAGTGTGGGGTCTCTCTGAGGTATTTGAGGATTAAGGGAAGGAATGGAAAGATTCGCACACATCTGGTAGGCCTCCGTGGCTCGTTCAGCTGACGTTTAAAAGACGTGTGGGGTGGCTCTAAGTTGCCACAGATAATCACAAACACACACGTTAAACTATGATTACTTGAGTATTAAAAATAGATGTTAAAGTAGGTTGCAGAACAGCTCGAGGCTCGTTCATCGAAATGCATAATATTTCTTTTCAGTATCAGCATAGATCAACGTACATAGACTCCGCGTTTTGAAACGTCTACGGATAACCATTCACAGTCGAACTATTATTTGGTAGCATTTCGTTCTTCCTACATTATTTTAAAGTACAACAGTCAATGTCAAACTTAACCCTTAATTTTGCAATATTCGTCCATAACCTGTGACCCTGTCACTATTTAATGAGGGTCAAGGAGGCTTGAAGTCACTATTTTGAGTTTTATGTACCTAATTAAGTGTTAAAAGTCAAATATTTGTTTTATAGATTACTTAGGAAAAAGTTATCATGCCGTATAGGGTGTCCTAACATCATGCCTCCCCGGGTATTTCTTATTCCATTAACAAACATCGTTTTTCTCCTATTATACTCAGGACCTCTTCATTCATCTTCCTTTCAGTTTTCGTTTTACTTTTCGTATGAGGAAATTAATAGACTGGCACAAGAAAGAAATGATTGACGATTACTCAACCGGCAAGAACAAAGCTCTTAAGTTATGATGATGATGATAGATTAATTACTTACTGAGGCCAGTTGCTTAAAAATGTATAGGTACCGTATTTAATATAATGCGAGTGAAATTATAATAAGTATTTTAATAGTAGGGTATTTTCACTTGGTTCACTTGATTCACTTGGTTCACTTGGTTCGAACAAGCAGGTTCGGCAGATTATTAACGCTTTAGGATTGGAATGGAATACGCTCTTTCCTGAAGGTCGTAAAGGTCCTGAAATACCACAAGTGACATTCGGTTCGGTCTAGTAGGCAAGTGATCTGTGATTGGTATTCAGTGCAGTTGCACATTTATTTAGAGACGTTTTGAATAGATGCTGTTGATTGCGTACGTTGTTCTTGTTCGTATTCAAACTCGTTATGCATTTTGATGTGGAGTATTTACCTCTTTTTTACTTCGCGTGCTCGTGAAGTTAGTTTTAGGGTTCCGTACCTCAAAAGGAAAAAACGGAACCCTTATAGGATCACTCGTGCGTCTGTCTGTCTGTCCGTCTGTCACAGCCTATTTTCTCGGAAACTACTGGACCAATTAAGTTGAAATTTGGTACACGTATGTAAATTAGTAACCCAAAGATGGACATATTTTTTAAATATTTTAAAATACATAGTTTCGAAGTTATTTCAGAAAATAGCCAAAAAAATACCATTACCTTTATCTCCGAAACTACTGCGGGTCAAAAATTTTGAAAAAAATACACAAGTAAAGAACTATTTCTTTACCAATAGATGACAGGAAAACCTATTAGAAATGTGCAGTCAAGCGTGAGTCGGACTTATGTACGGAACCCTTGAAACGCGAGTCCGACTCGCACTTGGCCGGTTTTTTTTAAATGAAGATATTATGATGCATATATAGGGTGGCTAAAAATAAATACATTCCCTTTGCCAGGGAAGTTTTGGGATTATACTGAGCAACTTTTACTATGGGACCAACCCCGAAATCAATTTGGCTGTTTCATACATTTTGGCTGGTCCATTTTCTATGGGTGTCATTTTTTTGGTCATAGTGAAAGTTGCTCATAATCCCAAAACCTCCCCGGAAACGGGAATGCAGTTACTTTTTAGCCACCGTGTAAAAGTATAGATTGTTAGAGTTAGACCAAAAAAGTCTGCAGCGGATTTGATAGCCCAGGAAGTGCAAGTGTTATTTATACAATATTAAAAACTTTCGCCTTTTGAACACATATTAACTCACATTTATAGACGGATCTAACGCGAAATTTATTCAATTACCTTTCGCGTTAAAAATTTCGCGTTAGACCCGTCTATAAATGTGAGTTAATATGTTATTTATACGTCATAATTTCATAGAAGTTAATAGTTAATATTAATAACACTTGCACTGCGTGGGCTATCAAATCCGCTGCAGACTTTTCTTGGTCTGACTCTAACCAAAGATAAGAAACGAACTAATTATATATTAAAAGATGTGAGAGACATGCAATAAAATATCGATATTAAATCAACATCATATTTAAAAAAAATACACTCTCGTCCTAAGTTAATCTCAGCAAGCAAGTTAGCCAAGTACAGTTAATAAGATTTATCTGTTTAATTTGAACGGGCGCCATTCTAAATTAGAGCAACAAAACTTTCCAGAACTCTCGTCTTGTTTGGAGGGATTTAACTAAACGGCTTATTCGTCAGGTAAGATGGATGGCAAATAAATAAGTTTAATAATGATTAGCGACAGTAGCGACCCGCCCGGCTTCGCAGGCTTAACAAATTATACAAATACACCTTCCTCAAGAATTACTCTATTGATAGGTGAAAATCGCATGAAAATCCGACATACATACATTCCAATAAACAGATGCGGCGGGGGACTTTGTTTTATAAGGTGTAGTGTAAGTAGGCACATATACTTGATCAAGCAGATCTTGTCAGTAGAAAAAGGCGGCTGAAAAATGTAGGTGCGAACGGATATCGTCTCATAGAAAATTTTAATTTCGCGCCTTTTTCTACTGACAAGATTTGCTTGACCATCTATAATTATAGCATTACATTTATACCATTTAATTTAATTTAAAGGTATCCTTTTTTATACTTTTGGGTATAAATAGTTAGTTTTAGATGTACCAGTACCAGTCAACCAGCATTTGACCACCCGCCACCGTCAGGTGAGATTGTGGTCAAATGCTTATTTATTCCAATAAAAAAAAACTTATGGTTACTTGACTGTTGGCTTATGGCTTCATGAGAATAGTAATTTTTTGGACAAAGTACTTAGTTACGTAATGAAAAATGGTTTTAACATCTCAAGCAGCCATAAAGTTCTCAAATAATTTTCATTTATTTTTTCAAAAAACACAGTGTTGGTGACAAAATAAACAATATTAGTAAACAGCTCCTATAGCCAGTTTGTTACTGCACGACACCTTGCACTTTGAGACTATGCGCTGAAACTTGGCACAGTTGATTGTTAGCTGGTCTTGAGCAGATACAGACCGGGAGCCGTCGAGAGCCACGTCTCATTTAGTGGGGGGAGGGGGGGAAGTTCGACGCCGCCGCGCTTCACTTGGAGCAACATTTCTCTAAAACTATCCCTATTAGGGCATGTGATATATCATTGTCGGATAAATTAAGGATGAGAAATCTAGTTTTGGAACTAAAACAATGCACTTTATAACAAAAAAAAAGCGTAAAGTAGAAAAGACTAAAAACGTATTTGTGATTTTTTCATAATTACCAATTTTTTTTTTAAGTGTAGCAGGAATCTGAAAACAATAAATACAGTTGTAAAGCTACACTTATTACGTTTAAGAAAATATATAGTTTATTTTACAAAACTGTCAATGAATGGGAGATAAAAAATAATAATAAGCGTGGGTCAGAGTGATCTCAATACAAAATACTATGAATGTGGGAAAGTTACTTATAATTTGTTCTACAATCGTTTATTTTTTTAAGTTTTTCGTAAATAACTCGTAAACGGTAGCCCACAGCAAAAATAACCTTTTACGTAAATAATTAGTTTCAGATTTCTTATAAAATGAGTGCTACTGTTTTTCGCCACAATCGATATTAAAAAAAATATTGAAGGGAGAAAATAAATACATAGGTCCCCTTTTTTAGTCATTCGTAAATAACTCGTAAACGATGGCTAATAGCAAAAAATTTTTTAGTTGATGAATAATCAGCATAAAATTTCCTATATAAAAGGTTATTAAAACTTTTTGGCAAGGATCAATATTAAAAACGATATTAAAGAGAGAAGATAAATTCTAAGGTCCTCTTTTTAAATATTGATCCTAGCCAAAAAGTTTGAATAACCTTTTTTGTAGGAAATTTTATGCTAATTATTCATGTATAAATATATTTTTTGCTATTGGCCATCCTTTACGAGTTATTTACGAATGACTAAAAAAGGGGACCTTAGTATTTATTTTCTCCCTTCAATATTTTTTTTAAATATTGATCTTAGCGAAAAATAGTAGCACTTACTTTATAAGAAATCTGAAACAGATTATTTACGTAACAGATTATTTTTTGCTGTGGGCTACCGTTTACGAGTTATTTACGAAAAACTAAAAAAAATAAACGATTGTAGAACAAATTATCCCCCCCTCCCCCCCACTAAATGAGACGTGGTTCTCGATGTCTACCGGTCTGTATCTGCTCAAGACCAGCTAACAGTCAACTGTGCCAAGTTTCAGCGCATAGTCTCAAAGTGCAAGGTCCCCATACCACGGTGTACAGTAACAAACAAGCTACTAATACTCCGCCTTTTTGTCAATCGAAGCACTAACAATTTTCGAATGGCATTCCATTCTTTCTATTTAAATATAAACAGCGGCTCGGTTTGTGAACATGTGAATGTAGGAAACCAAAAACGATGTACAATACCGGTCACAGGAAATTAGACTTCTCGTTATGGAATGGAATAACTGAGGCCTTGATAAACCAACAACTCAACTCAAGACAACTCTTGTAGGAGTCGACTCTGAATCCTACAAGTATTTGAACACCCATAAATTATGTGGGGGGTATCAGTTCTACAAAATGTACAAACGAGAAAAGCGATAGCTTCCACGTGAGTAATTTTAATCTGGCTGCAGTTTTGTGAGTTTTGTATTCAAGTTGCGTCCGTGCAGCTACGGCAATCAAATATTCTATTGCCATTGTTGGATGCAGACCCATTACTACCAAAGCACGGGCAGAATTTGATAAACTGATGAATAAAAAAAACCGGACAAGGGCGAGTCGGACTCGCCCACCGAGGGTTCCGTACTTTTTAATATTTGTTGTTATAGCGGCAATAGAAATACATCTTCTGTGAAAATTTCAACTATATGGTTATCACGGTTCATGAGACACAACCTGGTGACAGACAGATGGACTGCGGAGTCTTAGGCCCGAACGGATGGCTTCTATGCAATCATGCGCAAAAAACTTGCATCCATCTTGAGTCGTGTAAAGCCCCCTCCAGACTATGCGCGTGAATCGCGGGCGAAGCCGCGAACGCGAGTGTGGAGTCGATTTTCGCAGACAGCGAAATCGACTTCACACTCGCGTTCGCGGCTCGCCCGCGATTCACGCGCATAGTCTAGAGGGGGCTTAAGATATAGTTACAACAGCATTCTGAAATTGATTGCAGGCAGGTTCGAGTGTCCTGGTCAAAATTACCTACTGGGTTAGGCAAGTCATTGGGCGAGTTCAATTTCAACGTGCATCACAAGTTTCATGCTTTCTTCCGGATGGGACTATACAGTTGTAATTTAAGCGAAAATCCCACCTTTGTTTGCCAAAATAAGGCGCACGAACAATTGTTTTTATCGCCCCACCACAAACGAGGACTCCTATTGTTTAACCTAATAATGTAATAAAAGGGGGGGACAGGAATGAGCAGCTTATTAGAATTTATTGCGTCCCTCTTGTCGTATTTTAACACCCAACACAGGCACCTTAACGGCCTGGCCACGACATTGCACGACTGGCTTCGGCTAAGGCGACAACCATAGGTGGGAACGAAAGGTCCGATCGCTGTGCCTCGCTCCAACACAAATGTCGGTGTGTGTGGTTGTCGCCTTAGCCGAAGCCAGTCGCGCAATGTCGTGGCCTAGCCGCAGCAGTCTCGGTTACCCATACAAGCGTAGTTATTGGTCTGATTTTAAAATGACTAGGTAGATTGCTCTGAAACTTTGTATTTAGGTACAATAAGATAAGGTAGGTATAATCTAGTCCTGTAATTAGTTTATGTAGCTTCAGATACCATAGTTAAGAGCCAACAAGAGTGGTCATTTCTCCATACAAACGTACTCGACTGTTTCCTCCGTGAGTTTTGATGCTACAGCAATGATTTTTTCAACACAGATTAATATTGTCAATATATGTGTCGGACCGTTTTGCTTTTCTTGATATTTTTGTTTTTTAAGGCGCTAGAGCCCTTCAAAATGGCCAAAATGGCCTCATTGACTATGCCGCAATGAGAGGCGTAGTATTCAAAACTGATATCAATTAGCCAAAAAAGCAAAACGGTCCGACACAGATAGTTTCATAATCATTTAGATTTCAAATTTGGTTACGATTGGTTAAGTTTTGGAGGAGGAAACAGTCGATTACGAAACCTCGATTTTTGAGATTTTTACGCAGGATTTTTCGCCTTGTCCTTATCGCACTAGTTTTAGGAGCCGCTTCCGTTAGCGAAACGGGTATATTTACCAAAAATATTTAAAACACAGCTCCTGTTTCGTTAAGTTTTTCATACAAAATTAGTCACTTGTCAATCACAATAAGCACTCGCAGAAATATGGAACTGCTTTGTTCCTTACTTGTATTATAAAAATACTTACTGACATTACATTGGTTAAACTTATACAATGAGCTGTCTAATACTAATTCTAAAAGTCTACTTATTAAAAAAAGTCTCCTCAAAAAAAACCTAAGTACTTCATTTAACAAAAGGGAGGCAATAATTGAGACAAAATATACCGAACCCTAACAGTAATTTCGCTGGCCCAATATTACAGGGTCCTATGTTACATTTTCAAGCTACTTGAAATTCAACTTAATGTCTCTATGACAATGTTCAAATTTCAGTTCGATAAAAGTGATACATAGAACCCTGTAATATTAGATAGGCCAACGACGTAGCGTCAACAGGTCGGTTTTATCTCCAGTCGACAAACCTTTCTTATCTAAACCCTCAAATTCCTTCAGACTCTCAATTACCCAAGCTCAATATCTTTTTATTATCACGCACCCACACTACATGTTGGTATTTTTATCAATTTCGGCGCACAATGAACGGAGGGCCTTAAATCTCCTTTTATGGCTATTAATGCTGATACTGTGGTGTCGCCATATCCCTGGGGCCGATTCTGCTTTGACAACTTGATAACGTTTTGATACGACCTAGAGATACCCACGCGCACTAATAAATGCGAGCGAAATGCCTTATGAGACGACTCCCGATTGCATTCAGCACCAATCAGCGAGAGCCTCTAAAGCTGATTGGTTAGTGGTCTGCTTACTATAGTTCGGTTTTTTAGCATAAGAAAGAACTTGAAAGAAGGTAAGCCATCTTGACATGTCTTTTATTTGAAAACGCTTTTTAAAAATCAGTAACTACTACTTATGAAAGTAGAATAATATAAATGATCGTATTAGATTCATAATTGTTACATATTTCCCGTAACTTATTTTTAAATGTGTTTTTCAATAATTTCAATTAAAAGACACATCAAGATTGTTTACCTTATTTCTGATGCTAAAAAAACGAACTACATATATGTATACTATATCGGTATAAATAGTTTGTTGATTTTACTATATCAAGGTCGTGTCAAAATAATACCAAAACTCTCACAAGTTTCCAAAATAGAATCCGGCTCACTGTGTTGTCGTTGTATCCCTGGCTTACTGGATATTCGGCGCGAAATAATGCTGAACACTTTACTGAAGAGGCGAGGTAAGGCTTATAAGATTCGGCACTGATATTGACTGCTGATATAAACTTAATACATCTATAATTATATTGGATCGAAACGTAAAATAAGTTTTTGGCAATAATTTATTTTTAGTACAAGTTTTTATCGTTGACTGTATTTTTCTTACAGACAACTAATACTCATCGAGACAGTTCTAAAAATCCCTAACACAACAATTAGGTTGCGTTGTTTCATCACAGAGTTCCTACGGCCACCTCTTGTCTCCATCATCGGATTAGCTCGATGGTACCATAATATTGCATTGTCATCCGATTTATACATGCATGCAAAATTTCAGCTCAATCGGAAACCGGGAAGTGGATCAAATTTAACTTGCAAGATTTGATTACAGAACGACAGACAACGGGACAGGTGAAACTAAATAAAAGCTTGTAAAAAGCTCTTAAAGTTTAGCAAGAGTCGCTTGTCAGTGGAGCAAAGTCAGAGATAATCATACAGTCTTTTTCTTGTGCTAGTTTTGAGCGAGTAAAAGAAAAGAGAGAGATGAATACCTACCTACCTGTAGTTCTTCTGTCACTGACAAAACTTATTTGCAAAACTAAAAGTAGCATTCAGACTGTTCAAATGTTGCTCAACCTTTTGTCTGATAAGGATCAGGATCCTCGTGCCGCCCACCATACACAATTATAGTCAAGGAAGTTAGAACCTTGTTGTATAATTTCCTATTAGGTTGAATTTCATTTGTTCGAAAATTTTACGCGACAGATGAAATGCTACCTACTTCATTTTTAACATTTTTTATTTAAGGTTGACATTGCATCGAAACTGAGTGTACATCCTAATGTACATTGGGCGGCACGAGGCTAGTATTAAACAAAGCAGTGTAGGGAAATAACAATTTTAAATTTATAGAAATACTTAAAGGAAAATGCGCTTGCAAAATTGCAGCCATTATTGGGGCGTTAATTGAACACTTGAACGAACTGCTAAACAATTTTCACGAGAAATTGTTGCAAAATTAATCTTTGCTGGTCTGGAGGCGTATTTTGATTTTAAAAATATCATACCACCGTGATGATTATATTTATGATGAACCTCTAGCGTTTGTGGTGACTGGTGACAAATGGGCTAAAATCTTCTTAACCCTTTACCTACGGGCTATTAAATTGCTCCGTCACCGCCCAATACGGGCATGTTTTGGCGAGAGTCAGCGGTTAGGCATAAATTTACTTACTTGTAACTTTTGATATATTACAGCTACACACTTGAAACTTCACACACACAATAAGTAAAATGTGCTTAATCAATAACTAATCACTTGGAGTAATAATATTCACTATTTTTTCTGCTATCAAGCAATATACCAGTCACTAAGAAATTGAAGATTTTTAAGTTACTACTCGCGGATTTCACAAGTTTACGTTTAAGAACATTAGTTTATAATATACTTAACACAAATAAACACTTAAATAACGATAATTATGAAATTAATGCATAAAAATCAATCACAAAAAACGTTGCACGAAAACAATTTGCCACTTATGGAAAATAGTGATGTGCGCCTATCGACACATTTGTCGATATATCGATAACCTAGTAAATGTAGAACTGAAATTTAACAAGTTAGGATTGTGGTGAAATTATTTTTAGGTACAATAGTACCTAATAATGATTTCATAACATGTTAAATTCCAATATTTGAACCAAAAACGGTAAAAAACACTAAAAATAACACTCCAAACACTCCCACGCCGTACTCTCATATCGACAACAAGTTGATGAAATTTGAAAACAACACTATTGTCCGCCATATTGAATTCAATTATTAGCACCTCTGTAGTACGGGTGTCAACTCCAGTTGCCAGCAAAAAAGCGGTAATTTTAAAATTATGTTTATGTCAGAGCCATCTACCGAAATATTATGATATTTTTTTCTTTGTATCTATACTAATCACAGTGCATAATGTGACCGCTATTACCAAGCCACAAGGTCTCGATTTGTTTAAAAAAAATTTTGAACATGACCATTACTTCGATCAACTATAGTTGACACCCGTACTGCAGCGGTGTTGCCTTACTGGCAACTCTGGTTGACACCCGTAGGTAAAGGGTTAAAAGTACATTGTAATGAGGCCTGGGGGCCTAGACAAAACCGAGATCGTTTAGGCGCGTAGTCCGCTACTTTTGATAATATGTTGAGCATGAGCACAGAGGGGCTAGCCGAGATGACAATCGCTTGCAGAAAACGAAACGCTATGTGTTGTCTTTTTCACTTTTCCTTATTAGTGCGACAGACTAGCACTTTTATTTCGTTTTCTGCAAACGATTGTCATCTCGGCTAGCCCCTCTGTATTCACCATATTAACAAAAACATAACATATTAATGCTGTGTTACTTATTTGATCAATAAATAAATAAATAATAAATAAAAGTAGCGGACTACGCGCCAAAACGATTTGCCTCTATTGAATTTATATGAAACTTTAGTCTTTACACAATGAGGTCACGGTCAAATTACCCTCTCTTTCTAGTTCTATACGATTATAAAATAGAAATTGTGTCTAAACAAAACTTCAGTCTACGTTTCTCAATTAATGTTCTTGCGCTTTATTTTATGCATGGTGTGAAATAATATATTTGAAATACATTTAACATCCCTTTGTATTTGTGAATCAGCCTTGAATTTTATATTAGGTATTTGTATGATATTTTAAACCTCAGAATACGCCCTGGTTCTGCTAGTAATGATTGTCGAGAGTTGGAAGTTTTGTTGCACTCCGCTTTGGAAACGGACGCTTTGGCTCGTGAAACTGAATTGCAGCAAAGTTGATAAACAGATCCAACTTTGAAACAGCCAGTCAAGCAAATAAATATACAGTAGAATTCGCATATAATGACATCGAAGGGAAGTGACAAAAACGTTATACTAAGCGGATGCCATATAAATTATAAAGCATAGTGGATTAACTTCTTATTTTTGTTAACGTTTCCAAATTAATCTCAAATTCCTTTGTGAGTGGTGTGTTTTATTAACCTTTTACCTATTATCAACTTTTAACCGAGAATAAAAACTAAAACAACATATAGGTATACACATCAAGCACGCATCAAACGTCCTCGCAGAGATTTAGCTGTTTCATACATTTAAGCTGATCCTTTTTCTATGGGAGGGTATTTTTTTTCGCGATTTCAGGGTTCGTCCCATAGTAAAAGTTGCTCAGTATAATCCCAAAACCTCGTTGGCAACGAGAATGCAGTTATTTTTTTTTTGCCACCGTGTATAACTGTATATACGATTATAAGTATACAGGGACGAAATATCGCTATCTTTAGTAATCAGAAATTTGTCTAGATTCAATTAAAATTTGACAGAATAAACGGTCTCAATAAAATTATCATCATTATCTTGAGAATCCATCTAATTTGAGACAAACTAAATTTATTAATAAATAAAGGCGCAATACAAATCGCTGCTAGGATTAATAATTAATGGCACTTTCAAAACTCCAAAAGACTCGATTTGAATTTCAGCCAAGGAAAGGTCAAAGGCAAGCACGTCTCGTATTTTGGAAGTAAAAAGCCGGGTTTTAAACCCATTTCTTTAAGAGGGGGCCATAAAGCCAGGAAATTAGAAGGGGAGAAAAGATATGGCACGCCGCGCGAAATTTATGATAGAGCAAATTATGACCATCGTTCGTGTTTAAAAACTTTTGCTGGTCAGTACGGATATGATAGTCGTTCTTGTCTACGTGACAGCGTGATAAAACGGTGTCCGTCACTTTCTATTTATTTTATCAGTCACTTTCTATTTATTAAATTTTATCACGTGGATAAAGATGGATATAGCTATCCATAATACGCCGGCGGGCGTTCACTTGGCAATTTCACTTACAATTATTTTATACAAAAATGCTATGGTATGCAAAGTAACGGTATAAAACTGAAAATGAGTGAAAAATAAGACAGGTTTTCTTGTTTTTTTTTTTCTATTGAGCCAACCTTTTCAGATTTTAATTGCGGTCTGCCCTTGTACATATAATCTAGTTTCCGTGTGAATTTTGTCATAGCGTTTCCCTCTGAATCCTCTGATTTAATCGGGTAAATATAGAATAAAATAGAATAGAATAGAATATGTTTATTGCTCACATGTTGGTGCTAAGGTCTTATTATAGGTACAATAGTTACAACATGTTACCCTACAAGGGTATTACACGTGCATATAAAATATACACATAATTCAATTTACCCTATTTTAAAACTTCAATGTTGCGTTCGCCCCCTCTTAAACCCCTTAAACCCATTTCTTTAAGATCCCGTCAAACGCACCTGTGTGATCTAATAAAATTTACAAAGGGTCCCACTGTCTGCTTTACGGGCCGCTTTACGCATTCAGGGTGCCATAAAATTTATGAACACCTTTTATTTACTTTTCATGACACTTTTCTTATATTAGATGTGTAGTTTTACTTGAGAGATGGGGGTGTAAATTTGCTAGGAAAAAAGATTTCAGGTCCACCGGTTGCGTAGACCCGGATTTAAAGACCTAGGCACTTGGTATGGCACTTAGAATTTAGGGGGGCCCACTTCTCCATCTCAAAACTATTGCCTGGGCTGTTGTTGCGGATGAAAATGTAGGTAAAAAGTAGATTTTGATAATTTCTCAGGTTATCTGGTTATATTGTACTTCTATCAGATAACTAACTATTAAACTAATGCTAAGACTAGTTTATTGCCATAAAATTCTACAGCCAAATTAAATTAATCTACAAATATTTCATCAGGTGACAGTCAATCCTCATTAATTACTAAAAAATTATTAAACCAAAATCAACCTTATTGTTGTAGTAATACGGTTCACTATGGCTATGAACTTCAAGTGGTAATTAAGTTACTGAATCTTTATAAATTCCTGCAGTTGTAGAATTCTGGTCGCATTTTTGTCACCTGTCACCATCCAAGTATATGTGACGTTATCTATGAAAAGGGACCTTATTGTCGATGGCGCTAACGCCATTATTAACGATGCCCCGATATAAATTCAATGCCGCGCGACGCTGTGCGGCGTAAGCGCCATCGACAATAAGGTCCCTTTTCATAGATAATGCCCCATATTAGTGCGAAAGTGACAGGCATAGTGACAAACGATACAAATCCTACCGTGCCTTTACCGCTGGTATTATCGACTTGATAGCGTCGACAGAAATCGGGTCCAGATCGAATGCAGTTTAAACGTTTCTCACCAAAAGGTCGAAGAATCGCTCCAAATAACCTTTCGTATTCCAAAAGAATTTCGTTCCTGGCGTGAGAAAATTACAGGAGCAGGCATTAGCACACACTTTTAAGCGGTATGAGTCAGACCCAATTAATCGGAGCGAGCGAATCGATAAAAAAAAGAAAAAACCGGGCAAGTGCGAGTCGGACTCGCGCACGAAGGGTTCCGTACCATAATCCAAAAAAAAAACGGTCACCCATCCAATTACCTACTGACCACGCCCGACGTTGCTTAACTTTGGTCAAAAATTACGTTTGTTGTATGGGAGCCCCATTTAAATGTTTATTTTATTCTGTTTTTAGTATTTGTTGTTATAGCGGCAGTATAACAGAAATACATCATCTATGAAAATTTCAACTGTATAGCTATCACGGTTCATGAGATACAGCCTGGTGACAGACAGACGGACGGACGGACGGACGGACAGACGGACGGACGGACGGATAGCGAAGTCTTAGTAATAGGTAATAATAGGGTCCCGTTTTACCCTTTGGGTACGGAACCCTAAAAAAAGAAAAAAGCATGCGTGGGTAATCGAATCGCAATTTTAGTACGATGAGAAGAGTCAGTTAACAATATTAACATGCGGTCACAGAAATGGACATGACATGTACCTATTGTTCAAAATTGCTATTGTTTGATATTTTAAACGGAATCAATTTCATTGTAGCTTTTAGCTGCGTGATTGTGTTTTATTGGAAAGACATCGAGCAAGTATGCAAGTTGTATAGTTATTTATGGGTGTGTTGTATTGATAACAGAGTTGTATTCGATAGACAAAGAATGATATTTATAAAAGGACTAACGACCGTAATCGTTACATTAAATACTCATTACTTGTAATAATATTAAGTGCTGATGGATTTTAAAACGTATAAATGGCATAGCTATTGAAACTTCAGTTGCTAAATCTTCAGGTGACAGCCAAAACTCACTAATTACCACTTAAAAACGACTTAAAAGCTATCAATGCAGTACCGGAGACAACCCACAATCGTGCGATGTGGTGCAATAATACTTAGGAGGGCTGACCCCAAGTAAAATGGGGTAAAAACCAGGACCAATAAGAAAATAATAATAAATAAAATAATGTGGTGGCAGTAGACAGGAACCTCACGCCGCTCTCCTTGGCAAACGAGAACTGGCGCAAACCTGTGGTACTAAGTACTGCGGATCGCAAGGCGGCATGGGAGAGTAAGGTGCTACACGGGCGGTTCTACAAGGCCCTCACGGGACCCGATGTGGACCTGCTCGCGTCGGTGAACTGGTTACGATTCGGGGACCTCTTCGGAGAAACCGAGGGTTTTGCCTGTGCAATTGCGGACGAAGTGATGATGACGAACAACTATCGGAAATATATCCTGAAGGACGGTACGGTCGACATTTGTCGGGCATGCCGCCGTCCCGGAGAATCACTCAGGCATATCATTTCCGGTTGTTCTCATCTTGCTAACGGTGAGTACTTGCACAGACATAATCTCGTAGCCAGGATTATTCACCAGCAACTTGCTCTTCTATACGGCCTTGTGGACTGCGAAGTACCATACTACAAGTACTTACCTGCGCCTGTTCTTGAGAATGGTCGTGCCACGCTCTATTGGGATCGATCTATCATCACTGACAGGACTATTGTAGCCAATAAGCCTGACATCGTGATAATAGATCGATCGCAACGTCGGGCCGTGCTCGTTGACATCACCATCCCCCATGATGAGAATCTCGTGAAAGCCGAGAAGGACAAGTCCAGTAAGTACCTAGACTTGGCTCACGAGATAACCGCTATGTGGGATGTTGATTCGACGATCATTGTCCCGATAGTCGTTTCAGTGAACGGTCTAATAGCGAAGAGTCTCGACCGACATCTTGAGAGACTCTTGCTAGGTGGTTGGATCAAGGGTCAGATGCAGAAGGCGGTGATCTTGGACACGGCGCGGATAGTCCGCCGGTTCCTCTCTCTGCGGCCCTGACCACCGGCAGCTTGGGCCCTGCCCCGCTGCTGGCGGCACCCTAGGTTAGGTTTTTTATAATGTGTTTATACTTATTGTTGTTTTTTATGTGTTTTTGTATTTTACTTTTATATTCATGTTATAAATGACCTAGCTTAAGAAGAAAAATAAATAAATGAGAGTAATAAAATAATAAATATTATAGGACATTCTTACACAGATTGACTAAGTCCCACAGTAAGCTCAAGAAGGCTTGTGTTGTGGGTACTCAGACAACGATGTATATAATATATACATAGAAAACGGCCATGACTCAGGAACAAATATCTGTATCATCATACAAATAAATGCCCTTACTGGGATTCGAACCCAGGACCATCGGCTTCGCAGGCAGGGTCACTACCCACTAGGCCAGACCGGTCGTCAAAACCAATAAGAAAATGTATTGAAACTTCTGTTATCACACTTATAGGGAACTTTTTATTCAAATCAGAAAATCAAAATCGATTGAATCGTCCATCCCTCAATCATTACGGAAAAGATGGACGTTCCAATTTGCATGCTTTTGTTACGGTTAGGATCACATTTACATCCTTTGTAAAACAAATCAAATGGGAGCTTTGGAAAGCTGATGAGCTTCAGCTGATCATCATTTACGTTTTACTTTCGATAAAACGCAAAACAAATTCTTAAGGAGATATTTTTACAGAGCACCTCGAGCGATCTCTTAAGTTTGACAATTTTTCAGTTATAGTCCGACAAGAAATTGTAGGAAATTATTGAGGACGCCGCTTCCTACCCTACGTAACTGTCATGCATATTTTTGAAGCAAAATGGCAACAATTTAGTATAAAATTTATTAGTTCAATTTTATTTAATTTCTACTATTTTATGTCGCACTATACACTATAGATACCGCCTTTAACATATCATGTAGCCAATGGCAGAAACTGGCCGAAGACCGCCCCGTGTGGCGTCGTGCTATTCACGATGGTCAATCCAAGCACGACGATGCCTGGTTTTCCTCATTAAAAGAAAAAAACCGGGCAAGTGCGAGTCGGACTCGCGCACGAAGGGTTCCGTACCATAATGCAAAAAAAAACAAAAAAAAAAGCAAAAAAAAAACGGTCACCCATCCAAGTACTGACCACTCCCGACGTTACTTAACTTTGGTCAAAAATCACGTTTGTTGTATGGGAGCCCCATTTAAATCTTTATTTTATTCTGTTTTTAGTATTTGTTGTTATAGCGGCAACAGAAATACATCATCTGTGAAAATTTCAACTGTCTAACTATCACGGTTCGTGAGATACAGCCTGGTGACAGACGGACGGACGGACAGCGAAGTCTTAGTAATAGGGTCCCGTTTTACCCTTTGGGTACGGAACCCTAAAAATGCATGAGGCGCCTCGAGCAGGCCTCCAACCCCCGCCCACCTGGGGGAGGATACACCTGCCGCGTGTGTGGCCGTGGGATCTTCTCTCGTATAGGGCTTTACAGCCACGAACGCAAGTGTAGTAACCAGGATGCTGCTTAAAACATCTGACACAGATGATAAAGGCCTATTATATAGAGACCGCCTTATCTATGATAACTATAGAAATCGAACGTTGTTAACAATCTGTCTAGTGTCTGGCCTAGCAGGTTGTGACCCTGCTTATAAAGCCGATGGTCCATGTGTTAGGCAATACTTTGGATAACACTTCTAAACTGCCATTGAATTATTTTTAAATATAGGTAATTTTCTAATCAAATTATTACGCCTAATCTTCAAATAATTGAGTTGCTGTAATTAAATTATCTTATATTATATTTTAATGGAATCATTGAGTCCTGCTTCAATTAATAAACCACGAACGAATTAATATTTTGAAAATAACTTCATTACTAAAAATTCCCGTAATTCCCAAGTTTAGTTTAACCCAAGTTAATTAAATTTTAATGAGAGGAAACTCCTTCAAAATTCTTGGCGTAAAATAAAATTTGCTGCGAGTTTTACTACATGACATAAACTTTTTTAATTTTGAATATTTTGTTGGAAAAGCAACAGTTCGAGTCGTTTGGTCCCAGATGACGCCCATTAGGAATTAAATTACTTGGTGTCAGTATTTATATATGAGTAGATTGAGATGTAGGGTAGGTTGATCGGCATGCAAGAAAAATAATAAATCAGTCTATAATCAGCTGAGGTGGTTTCATTGTACGATTCCCAATATTTTACATGGCGCAGCCGGTAGGATACGAACCTACAATCCCAAAGGGAATCTGATTTCGAAAAAAAAAATTAAAAATAAATCAATCTATAATAAAAAATAAACCAGTCTATAATCAGCTGAGGTGGTTTCATTGTACGATTACTAATACTTTACACTTGGAGTTGTGACCTATATCCACGCCTAGAAATGTTTATAATGATTAAAAATGTATATGAAATTCAATTTGAATCAATTGTTGCGTAATTCATGCTCTCGTCAGCCGCTTTTGTCACCTCTTTTTGATCATACTCATAAATATAGCTACAAGTATTGGTAGTGTTATTTAGTGTAGTATTGTAAAAATTACAACTAACTCATTCTTTCCAGACACACATTCATCAACACCCGTGGTCTGCCTGGTCATAGAGGGCGGCACGAACACGGTCCGCGCGGTACTGGAGTATGTCACCGACACGCCGCCCGTGCCCGTCGTGGTGTGTGACGGCAGCGGCCGCGCGGCTGACCTCATCGCGTTCGTGCACAAGTACGTATAGAGTGAGACGGACATTGCGTGCCACACGAGTGAGGGAGACGGACATAGTGATGTGACAAGCATCAACACCCGTGGTCTGCCTGGTCATAGAAGCGGCACGAACACGGTCTGCGCGGTGCTGGAGTATGTGACCGACACGCCGCCCGTGCCCGTCGTGGTGTGTGACGGCAGCGGCCGCGCTGCTGACCTCATCGCGTTCGTGCACAAGTACGTATAGAGTGAGACGGACATAGCGTGCCACATGAGTGAGGGAGACAGACATAGTGCTGTGACAAGCATCAACACCCGTGGTCTGCCTGGTCATAGAAGGCGGCACGAACACGGTCCGGTAAGTAACCGGTACGCCGTCCGTACCCGTCGTGGTGTGTGACGTGTGATATTCCAATCAGAATACGCATCCTGGCCCACTTAATAATTTGTCCTTGAAAGTTATTCGAATATGAAGAGCCCAAGTAGCTCATAATTTCATTTTGGTTATTGCCACAGAAAATCTGTCAGCTTGAACTTGATAAAGCCACTTATATGTGCTTCATGAAATGGAATAAAAGCAAATATCTCGCCTCTTTTCCATTTCATCGACAAAATAAATAGAATTATAAAGACATTCAACATTCATGTGTTATAGACCGGGAGATATTGACACATTTTACTGGGTCATTTGAACCAGTATGGCTGTTCGTCAGGGGTCTAAGCACGTAATGAAGGAAAGAAAAATGATGGTCATAGCGCTGGTACCGGACACCGCTGGTACCGCTGACACGTTCGACTAACGCCCACGCGATTGGGCCGCCGGTACCAGCGCTATGACCATCATTTTTATTTCGTTCAGTACGTACTTAGACCCCTGACGAACCGCCATACTGGTACAAATGACCCAGTAAAATGTGTCACTATCTCCCGGTCTATTACATTAGGTAATTCCATTAAACACAATACGTAAAAAGGAACGAAGATAAGGAAATGTCGTCCGCGGTCGGCTGGGAAGCATCCGCTACAAGTGTGTGCGTGGTTCTTTAAATAATTAAAATTGAAATATGTCGAAATCAACCGTAGAAGCCTTAGAAAAAGTGATAAAAAAGTTTTTGGACCCAATAGAAACCAAAATTGGATGTATATTGACGGATCTAAAGAGACTAGAAGGAAAAATATGCAACTTAGAAGTGACTCAACAACAGTGCACAAAGTGTCATCCACAAGCTTCAAGCAATTCTCAACCAAACGAATCGACGGCACCAAAGACACGCGCAAATAATCCTGCGGCAGCGATCGAGCGCAGAGCAAATCCGACGGTAGCGACCAACGGTCACCGAGCGCTTCCTACCAAAATCGCCGTTAACGAGGCGAAACGCTACTCATTACCTCCTAAAACGGACAAATATGAGGAAACTCCAATGACAACCCGTAATGATGCAACCGCTACACCTAAATCCGTAGTCCCAACGACGCCGATCAACGATAATATCGACAAAAATGACACAATCTCAAATAATGCAGGTAAGCGGGCCGACGACGACGACAATAATAATAATATGTGGCGTACTGCAACATATGTTAAGGGCCGCATGAGACAAAATTCATCGCGAGTCGCGGTCAAGGGCACTGGACCTGAAGACTGCGAACTAAAAACGACCGAGCGCGTAAGAAAATTACATGCGTGTTTTTTCAAATCTGACACGACCCCAGAAGTCATACAATCCTATATATCAAGAAAAATTGGTAGGACTGATTGCACAGTAGATAGGCTGCAATTAAAACATCAATTCTACGCCTCATTCGCTATTACAGTGCCTCAGAGCAGTTTTGACAAGCTCATGTCCGCTGAAAACTGGCCATCCGGCATAGAGGTTAGCGAGTGGTTTCGCGGAGGCTCCGGGCGCGCCGGGCGCGCTCTTGCCTCGCGCCGCTCCCGTTCTGCACGCCAGGGCTCCGTTACAGACGTTGACGACCTACCGTCAACAAGCAGTAGCCACAGAAACGCTTCAGATAGCAAGTCACGACAACATTAGGGACATAAATAAAAAAACTAGACATGCAGGTACAACTCAACATAATCCGCGATCGGGCCAGATCAAATCTAATGATAGTAAGCAATTAGTCATATGCCACCAAAATATAAGAAGCCTAACAAATAAAACTAGACAAATTGACATATTACTTTGTAACGAACTATTATGTGATATTTTATGCCTAACCGAACATTGGTTAAAATACACAGAAATTACACATATAGCATTTAATACCTTTCAACTTGCTAGTAGCTATTGTAGACAAACCATGGAGCACGGTGGCTCAGCAATATATGTTAAGGATAATGTTAAGTTTCTTGAAAGAATTGATCTATGCAATGTCTCGGAAGAACATGTTCTTGAAATATCTGCAATTGAACTCCCTCATTATAACCTTATTATTGTCTGTATTTACCGTTCTAATTTGACGACATTTGAACGATTTATTTTATCATTTGAGAAATTTTTTGTTAAATTGGAATCGGAAAACAAGCAGGTTGTTGTAGTGGGCGATTTTAATGTCGATTACATAGCTGACTCATCACAAAAACGCGCTTTGGTAGATTTGGTTATGTCTTTTGATTTCACACAAATAGTAACGTATCCGACTCGTATCGCTGGCTCGTCGAGCACATGCTTAGACCACATATATATAAATAACCTAACAAAGTTGCAACACATAACACAATCAGTAGAAACTCACCTTTCCGATCACAGAGCACAAAAACTTACTATCACTCACGAACACACGGGCACTTTGACTACTTATAAACGCCACTTTTCTAAACACAAACTTGAGTCATTTAAGAACTATCTCCATTCGATTGATTGGTTAAATATCGAACAAAATGTTCACAACAACCCAATTACCCATCTAACATCTATTACAAATATATTAAATAACGCCGCTAGTATCTGTTTTCCATACCGTCTTATACGTGTAAACAATAAATATAACTGTCCTTGGGTTACAAACGACTTAATAATGCAAAAACAACTTCTTGCGCAGTTGGTTGATATCGCTCAAAGAAACCCGAACAGTAGTGAAACATTGCAACTTATTATATCACAGTCAATTAAATTTGAACAATCTCTGTCACACGTACAACGTGAATATTACACTAAAACACTACAAAGTAGCTGTAATCAACAAAAAACTCTGTGGCAAATCGTAAACAACGTCACAGGACGCGCCTCCGGCAAGCGTCAATGCAATCTGGACTTATTAACAGATAGCCGCGGCCAACAATACACATCGCAAAACCGGTTAGCTAATGACATTAATATATTTTTCTTATCTGCTGCAAGTACTGCAAATGCACCCACAGCTCGCCCGGAACTAGCAAATGTATTATTATGTAATTCGTCCGCCCCAAGTCCTGTTTCCGTCAAATTATCCGCGTTTACTTATGATGAGTTGCACAAAATCATAACGCAGCAAATAGCTACAAAAAACACCTGCGATATATACGACACCTCAACTATGTTACTCAAAGTTGGACTTCCGTTTGTCATAGCTCAACTAACAAATATTTTCAACCAATTAATAAAAATAGGTATTTATCCGCGCATACTTAAGAAAGTAAAAGTAGTACCCGTTTATAAGGGCAAAGGCCAAAAGAATGACTTAAAAAACTACAGGCCAATCAGTATAATACCCACTATGGCCAAAGTGTTCGAAGCTGGCATAAGTAATCGGCTGTATAACTTTTTAGAAAAGTTTCAATTACTACACTTCAAACAATATGCCTATCGTCGAAATCGCTCATGTGTGTCAGTTATCCGCGAAACATTACAGAACATAATGCAGGCCAAAGAAAAACATTTACACGTAGCCATAGTTCTCTGCGATATGACGCGCGCATTTGACCTTTGCGATCACAACGTCTTAATCAAAAAGTTTGAGCACTACGGGCTGCGCGGCCCTGTTTTAAGTTTGATGATCGACTTTTTAAAGGAAAGACAGCAACTAGTTGTAATAAATAATGGATCAACAAAATCGGATGACGGCTGTGTTGACATGGGGGTCCCCCAGGGGTCGTCCTTGGCTAATTTATGCTTTCTATTGCAAGTCAATGACTTACCGGACGCGGTGGACGGCAATATGTTCGTCTTTGCTGATGATGCTTGCGATATACTAACCGCCCCGAACATAGACTGCCTAGAAGCATTGATTGCTCGTGACGTTCATAAACTCCTCCACTGGTTCTCTGTTAACGGACTCGTCCTAAATGTAGCAAAAACCCAGGTTCTTCATTTTAACCTGGGTGGCAGACCTCCAAGACCGCTCGCTGTAGTCATTAACAGCACAACACTCCCACAAGTCACTTCTGCCAAATTCCTGGGCGTTACCCTCGACACATCACTAAAATGGGACACCCAAATTCAATTAGTCTGCACAAAGTTAGCAGGAATCTGTTTTGCACTTAAAAGACTGTCTATTATTCTTCCACAGGCCCAAGTGCGTGGCAGTTATTTTGCCCTTTTCCATTCTGTGCTAAACTACAGTCTCGAATTTTGGGGAGTCGCCGCTGACTGGCATCGCGTATTCGTGCTGCAGAAACGAGCTGTAAGAATAATAGCCAACGCCCCTCCCGGCTCACCAGCTCGCCAACTATTTACATCATTACGAATAATGACAGTACCATCGCAGTACATTTTCAACATCGCGAAGTTCGTAAGAACTAACATTGACGCATTTCCCCTCAGGGCGGGTAACCTAAGAAGCCTAAGGTACAGGAACAGAGGTATACTTGAAACATCTAGATTCAGACTAACTAAATCTACCAAAACGACGTATGCTATGGGCCCCAAAATCTATAACGCTATTCCTGAAGATATAGCCAGTATATCAAATGATAATTCATTTTATAATAAGTTAAAAAAATGGCTAATTGACAATGCCTTTTACGACATTAATGAAATATTGTAGAACACAGTAAAATAGAATAATTTTCATGAGACATTTTATTACATAGGTAATTTGTGTACGTACAATAATTAATTTTATTGTACACATTTGTGTATAATTTAATGTATCTCATTTGTGTATATCATTATTTTGATGCTTTGCTTAGTTATTATTTCACCGTTTGTATATTTGACGTGTAATGTATGTGTACATTATTAATAATAAATATGAATATGAATATGAATATGAAAGTATACTGATATAAAATCCTTAAAGAAATGTAAAGCTTCTTGTCTGTTTATTTTATCGACATAAATATTAAATGAGTCTTTTACGTACTTACCAGTCGGTCTAGCATCGCGCGACTCCATACATCAAGCGCGACTTCAAGTACGTATCGCCTCGCACGCGGAAACGTAAATTATGCTAAACCGCCTGGTGCGTGATAGAGGGTGCCACCGTAAACACCAAAATAAGAATATAATTAAGTATGTCACTTTAAAACATTCGCTTTGTCACTTTATAGTCAGCCCAAAGTTAGTTTCGACGTACCTACTCTATTACTATAATCCGTCCGAAATCGGCTGAAACGGATACCGAAACTTCCAGTCGGACACTAACATACAGTTTTTTGGCATAAATCGAACCTTCTGCCGAGAAAATGATTTTTATGGCGAAACCGGATATAAAACTTCGGTCGGACACGGATCAAAATATTACCTTTTTTAAATTGTATTCGTAAGTGCTTTTTTGTTTAAACCGCATTGAAAGTGTGAAAAAAAAATAGTAAGTAATTAAAGTAAAAAAATATACAAACAACAAATATATGGCTTTAGGCTGATTTTAATCAAATATCTCTCGCGCTTCGGGGCTTTTGATTTAACATTTACTTATCGTGAAATATTTTGTATATTGTAAATAATTCTCTTTGCAAAATATTTATTTACAGGAGAAAAACATTTTCGAGGCAAGATATTCCCCCCTTCATACCCCCCTTCATAGATATTCAACCCTTGTATTCAATATAATTATTAATTAATTTAAACTGGTAACTCACAGAATTTTTATTATTAGGATGGTTCTTCTTACCTGAATTTCATACAAACTTTTTTGGCATCTAATTCATGTTCGAACCCTGCGACCGTAGAACGGACGCATTTTTATCACCATCAATCACCATGCCTGTCACGTTCTAACAAGTATGTTACTGCAAAAATGACAGGCGATAAAAATGGAACCATGCTGCCACCACTGGTCAAAAATCTTTACCACATTTGAAAACGTTACTGCACTTATTGCAGATCGGATGGTTGACGACAGAATTTCCATATAAATGTGACAAACGCTCCATATTTGCTGTAATCCGAGAGCTCATATTTCATTCGACAGTCAATATTGATTTAGCAGAAACGTTTCTCCGAGAAATTAATCAACGCAGTGAACGAAGAGATTTAAAGTTGTGCTGGACTGGGATTGGGAAAAATAAAAATCGTTCGTGTAGAATTTCTTTATAAAATGAACCGAATCTTTTGACAGGAGATAAATATCAGGGTCTTAGAGTAGATTAACGTTTAATTTATTTAGAAATTTAAATAAGGCAACAAGGCCCGTATTTCAAATTCTTTACAGACTAACATACGTACATATATGTATTTTATAAATCCTCCGTTGAATCGGCTGCTCGTGTGTCTTATTCGGCAGTTTAAATCACTTAATTATTTCAAACCTATAGCACCATAACCTAGAAATTTCCTAAGACTTTCAGCCTATCACTCATTTGAAGGAAAAAGACGAAAGCATTCATGTCGAAAGCTGTACTAAACAGGAAAAAGCAAGTTCAAATTATACGGATTCCGAGACATTTGAAGATTTAACCTAGGCCAATACTGAGATAAAAGAGAGAGAGAAGCAGTGAATTTCCCTTAAAATGTCTGAAATAATTTGATGCTTTCCTTTTCTTGACAACGTTTATTGATATCTCTTTTAACGAAGCTACATCACTAGTTTAAAGTTAAACATGGGATTAAGAACTTACGTCTTTAAAGTTTATCAGGAGACGGGAGTTTGGAACTTTCACTGGATATCACCGTTTGTAGGAAGAGGAAGCCATAAACGTCGTAAAACCTTCAGCTCGGAGATAGTGGAGTTCTGATGTACCAAGTTTCGGGGTGTTTGCTATTTTTAGTGCTGGTTAAGACTCCGAAGTCTTTTGAGTGTCTTAAATCTTAATGCTTTAAAGTTAAAGACTTACTCAGGCTTTTAGATTACAATAATTAGGATGAAATCATAGTTCTTTTAATTTTTTTAAGTGCTAAGTCACGTAAAACCAGTAGATTTTTTTATATAGGCTCAGGGACTCAAACTTCTACCCACACTAACTATACGTATTTTGGACAGTGAAAAGTTAAAATTAAATTATATTTAACGTAGATTTAACCCCGCAATCAGCTACCTAATAATTTAGAAAATCACTGCGCGACTACCACATCACACCAATGGTCAGTAAAGTCTAGTCTTAGAAATAAAATCAATTCAGCACAAACAACTGAGTAACAAGTAATACATTTGCACATCTATCTCATGCCATTTCACTTCGTCTAGACTTGCTTCAAACAGTTAAACAGATTGACAGACAGACGTCGCCTGTGACGAGTCTCAATTTCATTGCGATACGGTACGTCTGAGTGCAGAGTGTTGGATGAATTCATCAGCTGCAAACCGTTTTCGCAAACAATTTTCCAGTACGGATATGATGGTCGTTCTTGTCTACGTGACAGCGTGATAAAACGGTGTCCGTCACTTTCTATCCCACGGTGTTAAAAAGTGACAGTTATTTTATCACGTGGATAAAGATGGATAAAGCCATCCATAATACGCCGACAGGTTGCATTATCGCTGTAAATGCGATTGCATCGCCGAGCACTATGCCTATGATATAAGGCAATTCATACACATTGAGGTTGTATTTATGTCGGCGGCCGATCGTAAAATCAGGCATATCGTGAAATTCCTAGGCATATCGTGAAACGTGAAAAGTTTTGACTCGTTCCCTAAGTCGACGGAGCCCCGCTAGGCGGGGCTCCTATTTCTGGGCAGTTTGCCCTTCGGCATCTGAAGCAACCTAACGAACCTATCCTACCTATATATTGGTGTAATGTGACTATCGTCAAAACATTACACAGGAACATTACGATCTGCCTGATCTTACGATCGGCCGCCGACATTTACATATACAAGGTGTAACTAAAATAGTGGTGGTCCGTTTAAGGGCATATTCTGTATCGTGTTCTGACTAGGAGAAAGTGGCAGAAACATGTTCATGTTCCGAAAAAAAAAATAATCTATCGGCCGGGTCGTTCAAATCGGTCAACTCTTCATACAAGACCAAAAATTTTTCGCGTCTAAAATGATGAAAAAATGCTTCTTCTATTTTTTCCTAATCAGAAGGCGATACCAAATATGCCCTTGCGTTTAAGGGCATATTTGGTATCCCTGCTATTTTTCTTACACCTTGTATGTTACCGTGAAGACGTTTAAAAGTTGAAACGCGTTGTCCCCTGATAAAACTAGATTACTTCAGACATTTTTTAAGACAATGTGTTTCATTACTTAAATAGTGTCTGCTAAGTAGATAATGGCCCCTTGCACCATTCCACTAACACGGGGTTAACCGGTTAAATCTGGAGTTACCTTCTTTACCAGTACAATTTGACACTGGATTAACGGTTTAACCGGTTAACCTCGGATTAGTGGGACGGTGCAAGTGGCGCTAAGTGTCCCAAAAAGGATTAGTAAATCTTTGAAAAAAATTGTAGTTTAAACAAATTTATCCACCCCGCCTACAGTTGGAGTAATATGACTATTCTTTTGCTGTACACTTGAGTTTTATGTACTTATACATTTTTGTTTGAAGTTAAGCCGCAATCCGCGCTAAGCAATTTTCGCTTGGCAAGTTTTTTTTTGTAGCTGAAGAATAAGCAATTTAAATAACACCCAAAAATAACTTAAACGTTGATCCGTTTACAAAAGAGAGTAAGGAGAGTATTAATAAAGTAATTTCGCTTCTGTCGCTCGACTGTGAACAATGAAGGAGGATTAGCCGGCTTTAACTTCAAGCTTCGGAGTAAGCTACTTTTGTACTTTGACTTTGCGGAGCAGTGCAAGAAAACACATATATGGTGATTTTATTAATTTATTTTAAACTTCATTGCACATAGAAAAGACGGACTTCATGCCACTTTAGGCATTCTCTACCAGTCAACTCTCTACCAGGGCAAAACAGAAAACAAAACATGTAACAGAAAAGTGTTTATCATATTCGTCTCTATCCTTTTTTAGAAAATCTTCACAAATTGCAGCTACACATAATTTAATCGCATGTGTGGAGCACTATATGTTGCCTCGGCAGGAATATGATTATGATTCCGCTTCATCCGGCAAATTGAAAATTTATCCATGAATTACCATTTTTCGGTACATTTAAGACTTGTAATATATGTATATTAAAATTTTTGAAGAACGAGCAAAACTTTTAAGAATAAGTTTTGCGATTAGGTAGGTATCTTATCTGTGTAAATTGTTTAATCAATTTTTAATCAAATTTTCATTTTCTCTGTACCAATTCATAAAAAATAGTCCGTGCGAGGACACAAATTATCCTGTATTCATAACTTGCCACAGTGTCCCATGAGATTGCATGGGTTACCCGTTGGCTAACCAACTTTTGACGAACTTGTGTACAAACTTTCATCCCTTATTTACTTAACCAATGCAATGACCAACCATAGAAATAAAGTTTCTCAAATGTTTTAATAGCAGCTTGTAAATGCAAATACTGGTGCAAATAAATGATAAATTAAAATGTCTTAAATCACACCAGCTCTGACCATATATATTTATGTCAAAAATGTGACAGTAACGTAGGAAGTGGCGCCCTCAATAATTTTCTAAAATTTCTTGTCGGACTATAAGGCGACTAAATATGACTACACTATGTAATATATGAGTATAATTATGTAAGAGGGTAGAACCAATTCTCGGCGACAGATTAAGGCATACCCACATATCATCGCTCTCTTTCAATAAATGGTTGTTACCAAGTGGACGTGTCTTGTGCTTTCTCTCCCTTCTAGAAGTTCCTGGATAGCCAGTGCACCTTAATATACTTCAGTGGCGACGAAATCGAACGGTAAACGCGTGTGGAACGTTTTTTTTAGTGGTCGTGAGTGAATTTCGCAGTGACAATGTCGGTCGGTAAAATTGGTGCGTTCGATGTCCATAAGGATAATTGGGACTTATATGTGGAGCGCTTGGGACAATTTTTTTTGGCTAACGACGTTAAACAGGCAGTGCAAGTAGCTACTTTAATCACCGTCATGGGTAGTGATGCGTACGAACTCATGGCAAATTTATGTGCACCGGACAAACCGTCGACAAAAAAATACGAGGACCTCGTGGCACTTATGAAGAAGCACCTACAGCCAACACGGAGTACCATGGCCGAACGATTTAAATTTCGGCAGAGGACACAAAGAAGTGACGAAACCATTGCGGAATATACTGCGGAGTTAAAAAAGTTAACCAAAGATTGTGATTTTCAAGAAGCCAGTTTAAAAGATAACTTACGAGACCAATTCGTGTGTGGTATCCGTAATGATAGCATTCGGCAAAAGTTGTTTACGGAAGATAACCTAACATTTGAAAGAGCATTTAAAATGGCGGTGGCGATGGAAGCTGCGGAAAGTCATGCGGCGCTGGTACAGGGCCGGTCTATAACAGAGGAGGGAGTATCATCGTCCATGATGGCAACGGCAGTTCATCAGATGGCCGCGGTGAAGCGGGACAAGCGACAGTCGGCGGAGGCGGCCAGTACGGAGCGCTATGGACCGCGCGGTCCAAAGGTCACGCAGTGCGGCGGGTCAAAGGGCGCGGGCGCGGTCAAGCGACGAGCCGTTAGGAACAGTGCGGACTGGAAGGGTGGACAACCGCAACAATGTTCGGCGTGCGGAGGGCAACATGGGCAGAGCTCGTGTAAATTTAAGGCCTACGTTTGCAGAGTTTGCAACAAAGAAGGGCATCTTAAGAAAATGTGTCCAAATTTGAGAAAAAACGTCGCATTTCATGCGATGCTAGAAGAGCGGACAGTCTACCAGTATTCAGACAGTGACAGTAACGGCAGTGAAGAGGTAAATAACTTTTCTATAGATGCTAAAAAGTTGAAGAAGTATGGACCTTACATGGTGCAATTACGAGTGAATAATGTAAATTTAGTTATGGAAGTAGATACGGGCAGTCCGATATCTTGTATTAGCTATGATTGTTATAAGCAATTATTTCCTGAGTGTCCGTTAAAAGCTAGCGATTTGAATTTGTCTTATTATACGGACATTAGTGTCAAACCCGTAGGTAAGATATTACCTTCGGTACAATATAATAAAAAATGTAAAGAGTTAGATTTGTATGTCATGGTTAACGGGAAAACGAGTTTACTCGGCAGACAGTGGATAAAAGAATTAGGAATTCTGCCGGACTTAGTAAAATCCGTAAATTGTAATAATGTCAGTACGAAACATATTTTTGACATAAACGATTTCAGTTCCAGATATTGTGAAGTGTTTGAAGACGGCTTGGGAAGGTTTACCGGCGGAACGGTGGGGTTCCGGCTGCGCGAGGGAGCGGCGCCCGTGTTCCTGCGCGCGCGACCGCTGGCGTACGCGCTGCGCGAACCGGTTGAGCGCGCGCTCGATCAGCTGGTGGCGGACGGTGTGATCACTCCGGTAAACTCGTCCGACTGGGCTACGCCTATTGTTCCGGTGATGAAAAAAGATGGAACGATTCGGGTATGTGCTGACTTTAAATTAACTCTCAACAAATGTTTAGAGGTAGACCGTTTTCCGCTGCCACGGGTTGATGACTTACTCGCTAAATTACACGGAGGGAATCGATTTACAAAATTAGATTTATCGCAAGCATACGCACAATTTGAATTAGACGAGTCCAAAAGGTTTACAGTCATAAACACTCATAAAGGCTTGTTCATGTACAATCGACTTATATACAGCTTAGCGTCGAGCCCCGGTATTTTTCAGAGGAAATTAGAACAGCTGTTCGGAGATTTACCGCGTGTAGGTATTTTTTTAGACGATCTGATAATAACCGGGGAAGATGATCAAACGCATTTAAAAACGTTACACGAGGTGTTCAGGAGGCTCAAAACTTACGGTCTGAAGGTTAGGAAAGATAAGTGTACATTCTTTTCTAAGTCGGTGACGTACTTAGGTTTTGTTATCAGTAAACAAGGCGTACACACGTGCCCCGAGAAAATAGAAGCAATAAAAAAAGTTCCCGAACCAAATAATATTACGGAGTTACGTTCGTTTATAGGCTTAGTAATGTATTATGCGAAATTTGTCCGTAATATTAGTACAATACTCACACCGTTTTATAAGTTACTAAAGAAGGGGGTTACTTTTCAATGGAACCAAGAGTGTAGTGAGGCGTTTAGGAGAATAAAAGAAATATTAATGTCTAGTGAAGTCCTGGCTCATTATTCCCTCGATCTGCCGGTGGTTCTCACATGTGACGCTAGTAGTTTGGGGGTAGGCGCGGTGGTGTCCCACATTACGCCGAACGGCGAGCGGCCGGTAGCGTACGCGTCACGAACACTCAATGCAGCAGAGAAGGGCTATTCGCAAATTGAACGTGAAGCATTAAGTATAATATTTGGGGTGAGAAAATTCCACCAATATTTATACGGTAGAGAGTTCACTTTACGGACCGACCACAAGCCTCTGGTATCTATTTTTGGCGAAAAGAAAGGAATACCAGTAATGGCAGCTAGTAGACTTCAACGATGGGCGGTATTGTTAGCCGGATATAATTTTAATATTGAATATGTGCGCAGTGAGAATAACGCGGCAGACGCCCTGTCCCGTTTACCGGTAAAAAGATCGGTCGGTTTAACGAAAGAAGTTACTTATTTGAATTTTGTTCAAGATTTTTTACCCATAGATAAAAAAATGGTTCAGGTTAGCACAGAAAAAGATCCTATATTAAGGCAAATAGTAAGTTACTTACAAGCCGGGTGGCCATCATCGGTATACGATAGGGAATTCCAACCTTATTTTTTACGACGAAACGAATTGTATATGGATAGGGGCTGCATGGTTTGGGGCTACCGGTTAGTAATCCCACAAGTGTTGCGGGAAAAATTATTACAGGAGCTGCATGTGGGACACATGGGTATTGTAAAAATGAAGAGTATGGCGCGCAGCGTGATGTGGTGGCCGGGCATCGACGCGGACGTGGAGCGCACCTGCAGGAGCTGCGGCACGTGCGCGGCGGAGAGCGCGGCGCCGCCGCGCGCGCCGCCGCAGCCCTGGCGGTACTTGACGGATGTCTGGACCAGATTACATATCGATTTCTTGGGACCCATACAGGGTAGGACTTTTTTGATTCTTATCGATTCTACTTCTAAATGGTTAGAGGTTTTCCAAATGCAGTCGACCACGGCGAAATCAGTAATTAAGGTATTAAGAGAGACATTCGCGCGTTTTGGTTTACCACGGGAAGTAGTTTCAGATAACGGTCCACCTTTTACGAGCCAAGAGTATAATAGTTTTATGTCACATAATCGGGTCAAGGTCACCTTTGCGGCCGCATATCATCCGGCTTCCAACGGGGCCGCGGAAGCGGCGGTCAAGTTGTGCAAGCGGGCAATTAAAAAGGCTATGCGAGAGGGTGGCGATATAGATGCAGCGTTGCAGGCTTACCTTCTAGCGTATCGGAATGTAGAACATAGTACCACAGGGGTATCACCGGCAGAGTTACTGCAGCGTAGGAAGCTTCGTTCCAGGCTAGACTTGTTAAAGGATGGATCGTTAGAAGACAGAGTCAAAGAACGGCAAACAAAGCAAGTAACTTACGCTGGCGGTACATCCAGGGAATTTAACGTGGGGGAAAATGTATGGTATAGGAACTATAGTGGGGGTAAGAGATGGTTAGATGGCAGAATTCAGGAAAAAACAAGTTCACGTAATTATATAGTTGCGGCGGAAAACGGTTCACCCATTCATAGACATGTGGATCAGATTAAAAGTCGCTGGATGAGCACATATGAGGATGCGTCTCCATCATCACCAACCCAAGAGTCGGACGGGTTGGGGAGTGAGAGCAACGACACACCTAGTGTCACGGTTCAAGATCAATGCTCTGAGGAATCTGGTGGGGCAGCGGTGGCAACTCCCTCGCCACCCCGACCAAATAGGTCAGAACCCACCGACCCCCCGGTCAACCTTCCCCGGCCCACACTGAGACCTAGGGACAAGTTACCTCATGTAAAAAGATATGGTTTCGAAATCGACTAAAGATAAAGTATTTCCTTATGATGTACCTAGGTTAATTAATTTTAGTATATGTTAGAAATAAGGGTGGAGGTGTAATATATGAGTATAATTATGTAAGAGGGTAGAACCAATTCTCGGCGACAGATTAAGGCATACCCACATATCATCGCTCTCTTTCAATAAATGGTTGTTACCAAGTGGACGTGTCTTGTGCTTTCTCTCCCTTCTAGAAGTTCCTGGATAGCCAGTGCACCTTAATATACTTCACACTATACACAGTATACAGTATACACTGTGTAGTGTATAGTGACTCGTATATGCAGATTACCGCATGCGGTATGCCTACACCAAAGTAAAATAGCAACGATCTCTTAAATGTGAATTCATATTTTCTATTATCAAAGTACTAATATAGCATTAGTCAGGAATTTACAGCGTATTATTATATTTTACAATATATATATAGTCCTCCTCATCGTTTTCGATGACGGCGACCCTAAACAAATATCATGGACGTTGTCTGGCGTGAGCTCTTATGTGGCTGGCCAGGCCGAACTTGGTCTTAAAAATTCTATCTAAATTCTATTCTGAGAATTTTACAATAAATTGCAAGGCATGGCAAGATGTATTAGACCTCAACGACAACGATCGAATTTAATCTACGAGGCAGAAACGTATAATCCTGTCTGTGCACACACATAAATCGGTACGCTTTCTTATCCCGTAGGCAAATTGGTTTTTGACGTACACCTATTCTGATTTATACGTAGTAGGAATTTCAGAAAATGTACTAGTACCACCCTTGTAATGTTTTTTCTCCTTCAATAACGAAAACAAAAAACAAATTTAGCTTTAAATATAAATCTTACATACATACATACATATAATCACGCCTACTTCCCGGAGGGGTAGGCAGAAACCACGGATTTCCACTTGCTACGACATATATACTTCTTTCGCTTCCTTCACTTTCATAACATTCTTCTCTTGCCCTTGCTGGTGCTCTTGACCTGGCCTTTCTTCAGGATTTCCCCGATCTGATCAGGGAAACTTCGCCGAGGTCTACCCCTTCCAACTCCCACTTGCCCTTCTCCCTTATTCTCTTTGTTAGCCTTTTTCCACTAATTCTTTCCACGTCTCATTAACTATAATTCTTCAACAGATATGCGTCGGAAAGCGGCGAGCAGACGGTCCTGGAGTCGATGCGGGACTACCTGATCGGCACCATCCAGAAGACCTTCGAGGTGCAGCTTCAGCAGGCCGAGTGCCTCTACAGCGAGCTGCTGCAGTGCACCAGGAAAAAGAACTTGGTAAGACTTACTTAGTTACTTACTGCTGCGGGGGACGAGGTGAGCGAGGTCCCGTGCCGTGATTGGTCCGTTCAAAGCTTCAAAAACACGGGCGTCACACAAAGACACTTTTGACTCGAAAATGGAGTAAAACTACCGTATATTGTGGCAGAGGGGGTAGAGCTACTATGCTCAGTCTGGAGGATGTCTTGTCTGTGCTTACCCCCTGGCGCAGCGGCCCAAAGCACAGAATAAATAATAGTACTAAGTACAGAAGATTCACTCTCTAACAAAACGCGTCTGTCACGATCAGCACAGATATGGCTGCTAGGTGGCGACAGCGCCACGCGCGGCTTATGGCAAACCCCAAAATTGGGACCGAACGGATGCACTTTTAGCTACCTGTAGCAAAGCGACGAAATCGCGGAGTGAGACACGCCTGCCCAAAGTGTGTCTTGGCCTCCAACACTGCTCGCCACTGATCCCGGTCCTGTGCCGTTTCTCGCCAGTTTTCAACCCGGAACTCGCGCAGATCAGCGTACACCACACCCCCCATCGATACCTAGGTCGATGTACGACTAGGTCGGTCTGTCTGACAGAGAACTCCTGTGTGTGGCAAATTTAAATAATGACGTACGTAGCCACCTTCACGTCACCAAAATGAAAGTGCTACTATTTTGAATTTATTTCTAAATAAACTTTACACTGGATTGACTAATGACAAACTCTGTATGGATATGATGGTCGTTCTTGTCTACGTGACAGCGTGATAAAACGGTGTCCGTCACTTTCTATCCCGCGATGTTAAAAAGTGACAGTTATTTTGTCGCGTGGATAAAACCATCCATAATACGCCGGCTGGTGGGATAAATGGTTGTTTGACAAATGTTTTACGTTCGTGTAGCCATTAAGGTTGTATATTATTAACTGTGCTCTACGTTTTTGATCGTAACTTCTTTTAGGGGTCGTAAAACAAGCGGAGAAGGGAACCTGTTTAGTCTTAAAATTTGGGATAAGATATGTCGTAAGAAAATGGTTTTTAACTAAGGACTTGTAACTTTTAAATGAATAGAAAAAAACCTTGTTTTTAAGTTACTTCTTAGATTAATTGGATTAGAAATTGAAGATTTAATGTTTTTACCTAAATTCATCCGAAGTTATAAATAATAAAATAGATTGAATAAAGATTCAATTCAGATACCTTTACAAAACCTCGACTTCCTTAATGAAATCTTTTTTACCAATGGCCAAATAAAATGTAGGTAAATAAGATTTTTTTTCATATAATATTTGTCCTAACGGAGCAGAGTGATCGAAAATTATAAATCTCTCTGACTCAGACATGCTAACCTTGCTGTTATTTAAGAAATCAACCGATGTGTTCTAAGAATCAATTCCATCTGTATCAGATAAGATTGGTATTTGCACAATTTTCCAATCAATCTCTGGTATTTTTACGTACGTTTTTATTTGCTCACTCTAATAAAATGGGATGTAATTTCGTGATTTCTTCATTCCTCAGCTAGGACAGTAGCTTACATCCTTTAGGCACACATTTAAAATATTGTACCTATAGGTAAAGGTAAGGTAAACGTAGCTACTGGCGCTCGACGGCATCAGCATGTCGAGCACAAGTACGTTTACCTTAGGTACAGTCAGCAGCAGAAGTTGATAAGCGGGCGAGGTGTTAAAAATTACCTTGACACGCTCTTATCTGGGGGCACGGCAGTGCCCCCGCCGAGTCGAGCAAAAAAGAGGCACGACCGTACCATCCTTATCTCGAAGCGATTCAGGCCATTTTCGACGGCCTGTAATTTTGTGCTGGCTGAAGCTAGAACCCTGAATTTTCAGTTACTTATAGGGCTTAACATGCTTTAGATATATTCTCAAAAACATCAAATCTGAACTTGTAGTTTAAGAATTATTGTACATCAAAGTTCCTTAGTTTCGACACTGACACACTCACTCACTCGCTCACTCGCTCACTCACCAATCATCACAATTCTAAGGTACTTCTAGCATTACTTAGGTACTTTTATATTTTCTCTTAACGATCACAATTCAGTTTGAGGTCCAAATCAAATTGCAAAGATCGTAGTAAACCGGCCAGAATCTCATTTGGTTCTTACGTAGTAAATCTAGCGTGAGATTGCATTACCTATGTCTAGCTCCGTGAATATGTAGGGCAAGCAGGATTTCTATTTTTGAAACACCTAGTATGAGTGTACGGTCGCTTGATATCTCGATTTGTTTGTATATGCTTACCATATACAAACATTATACACACAACAACATTAACATACTTACACTTATTAACATTATACATATTATGTAAATGTGTGTTCATATATAAACCAGTAACTTCTACCAGCGACATCGCGTCGTCTACGTGGGATGAAGCTGATTATAAAAATAAAAAATAAAATAAATAAAAAATGTTTTATTGCCACAACTACCAAAAAAGACAAAGATAATACACGAGAGAAAAACAAAATATACTTCATTTCACAAGGACGTTAAATATACAAAACATGCACAAAAATTTGTGGTACCTATAGGCAATGGGTACCAATCTCAGCTTTTTGCTAGATATATACCCACTATACCCAGCGCTGATTTTCAGACGGGTCCCTTTTTTTGACAGGTCGGTCTTTACATATACAGGGTGCACAACATCCAGTACTTACACTGATTATCATGATTGATTGATAAAAACTATCCTGGGCATCAAACTATCTCCATACCTTTCGTCTAATTTGAGGTAATGGGCAGACAGAATCACTTTCGTGTTAGTAGTGTAACTATTTCCTTTATTTTAATTATCCTTATATTTGATCCAGTGATAGTTTGCTCATTTATTTACCCTTCAAATCCACTAAAAGGTACTCTTTAAAAGTGGACATAAAAAGAAACTAAAATGGCAGTAAAATAAGTGCCGGAAATTCGTCCTTTTACTTTGGCGAGTCCTTTGACCAATGGAGACTTCACTCGTATTTTATTGGACAATGAAATATCTTATCTTATAAGTACAGCTAGATATTAGAGATGCAACGGATAGCTGTTTGGCCGGTTACCGGATATTCGGCCTGACCATCGGCCGAACATCCGGTATCCGGCCGCCGGATATTCGGCCAGCTGAACTATGCGCATTCTGCAGGTTTGACCTGTTTCGTAGTGAACGTTCGCGCGGACTCATTTCTAGGTTCGAAATGTAAAAAAAGTCAGTGGAATGATTAAATTGTTTTAAAATAATAAACAAGTACGGTCATACCGTGTCTGTTTCTTAAACCCATCAAAAACATAAATGTAAAAAAGGAGAGCCAAGTTCAATACAAAAATTATGCTTGGCTGTGGGGTTCGCTGCAAAAAGAATGGAGATTTAAATGAGTGCCAAGTTCTATGCAAAATCCAAATATGTATTTATAGGAACAAAATAACATTATAAACAAGTATTAAACTCTATTTCTTTGCTTTATTGGATACCTATAACAATTGCTGTTATTTAAAAAAATGCGAGATCTTAAAGCAGGTTAGATTTGACTTGGCCAGTTTTCATTACATCAGTCATTTTATAAAGTTATTCAACATATATATTTTGTAATTCTGATAAAAACTGGCCAAGCCAAATCTAACCTACTTTAAGATCTCACATTTTTTTTAAATAACAGCAATTGTTATAGATATCCAATAAAGCAAAGAAATAGAGTTTAATACTTGTTTATAATGTTATTTTGTTCCTATAAATACATATTTGGATTTTGCATAGAACTTGGCACTCATTTAAATCTCCATTCTTTTTGCAGCGAACCCCACAGCCAAGCATAATTTTTGTATTGAACTTGGCTCTCCTTTTTTACATTTATGTTTTTGATGGGATATCAATACTTTTTGTAAAGAAAACTAGGCAGGTATTGAGATTTAATGTTTTTTCTTGTGTTTCCGCTGCATGTTTTTTACTTCTGTTCTTTGTATTAATTATGTGGTGCCGCGCGCCGCCAACGACACACCGTTGGCCGGTTGTTTAGCGCGTATTACAGGTTTTTTGTATGGGGACCCCCCCTATTTTTTAACTTTTTTTATTTTTAGATTTTTTCCTACGCTTACACACAATTACCGAGCTGGATTCCAAATTTCATCCTTCTAGGTCATCTGGAAGTAGGTTAGGTTTAGGTACTATATGTCAGTCACAATAAAAAAGAAATTTGTATGGGAACCCCCCCTATTTATTAACTTTTTTTTGTTTTTAGATTTTTTCCTACGCTTACACACAATAACCGAGCTGGATTCCAAATTTCATCCTTCTAGGTCATCTGGAAGTAGGTTAGGTTTAGGTACTTATATGTCAGTCACAATAAAAAATGGTTTTTTTGTATGGGGACCCCCCCTATTTTATAACTTTTTTTAATTTTTAGATTTTTTCCTACGCTTTCACACAATAACTGAGCTGGATTCCAAATTTCATCCTTCTAGGTCATCTGGAAGTAGGTTAGGTTTAGGTACTTATATGTCAGTCACAATAAAAAATGGTTTTTTTTGTATGGGGACCCCCCCTATTTTATAACTTTTTTTAATTTTTAGATTTTTTCCTACGCTTTCACACAATAACTGAGCTGGATTCCAAATTTCATCCTTCTAGGTCATCTGGAAGTAGGTTAGGTTTAGGTACTATAGGTATGTCAGTCAGTCTTAAAATTTACGACTTTTTGACCTTCATATCTTTATAACCGTTTGAGCTAGCTTCATGAAATTTGGGCTTCTAGATGTCCTTATGGATATAATTAAACACACGTAGTTTTATGTGTTTACGTTAAAGATGTTTTGAGTTATAGAAGGGTCAAAAGTGGCACCAAGTGGTTCGTGTAATATTACACTTGGCGCTGGCTAGCCAGTTCCTTTGCTTGAACTTGGCTTGACACGCTGCCGCGTGTCTAGATCCAATTTGTTTACTCCGAAATCAAGCAATGTTACTATCCGGTATCCGGCCGGATAGTAGGTCACTATCCGGTATCCGGCCGGATAGTAAAATAATGGCCGGATAGGCCGTATACCGGATAGTAACCGAATATTTGGTGCATCTCTGCTAGATATCCTGTACTGTGAAATATCTTTTGGATTCCTTTGAGATTTATGAAATATCAGATTGAAGCGAATATTTCGAGCTCATTGCGCTGTAGAACGATATTGAGTTTTTCGTTTGAAGGCAAATCTTTTTTGCACCGTTTGTTTTTTGGGTGATAAAATCGGCTAAGCGTAATGTTAATCCTTATTGAAACTGTTATTTGATTGTACAGTAAATCATTTATGTTCATTTCAATATAAATTTTGGCTGACTTTGAAAACGGGCAACCTACTATATGTATAAGTAAAAAAATTAAATATGTAGCCAGGGTCATTTAGGTGTACATAATACGTAAAGTTAAAGCCTATAAAGCTTTATTAGGGTTCCGTAGCCAAATGGCAAAAAATGAACTCTTATGGATTCGCATTTCTGTCTGTCTGTATGTCCGTCCGTATGTCACAGCCACTTTTTTCCGAAACTATAAGAACTACTGTTGAAACTAGGTAAGTAAATTGTTTAGAACCGCATTAAGATTTTCACACAAAAATAGAAAAAAAAACAAAAAATTTTGGGGGTTCCCCATACTTAGAACTGAAACTTTTTTTCATCAAACCCATACGTGTGGGGTTATAGATAGGTCTTCAAAAATCAAATTGAGGTTTCTAATATCATTTCATGATCATTCATTCATCAACTGAATAGTTTGCACGAGATACACTTCCAAAGTGTTAAAATGTGCCCCCCCCCCCCCGTAACTTCTAAAATAAAAGAGTGATAAAACTAAAAAAAATATATGATGTACCTTACCATGCAAATTTCCACCGAAAATTGGTATGAACGAGATCTCGTAAGTAGTTTTTTTTAATAAGTCATAAATCGTAGACCGCAATTTTATTATGTTACTTGCTGCAATGGAACCCTTCATGGGCGAGTCCGACTCGCACTTGGACGCTTTTGTTTTTTGATTGAATACCTCCATGACAGGGTAATCATAGTCTAATAACCTGTCTGATGATAAAATCTCATTACTTAATTACTTCTAAGTATGCCTATAAATTAATAAATAATAATGTGCAAGCTTTTAACTTTTGTCCACTGTATAAAGAAAGAACATTTGCCTTTCAATGCGAGTCTTAATCTTTATTATTTTATAGGAATAATGTTGCTTGCTCCTGGAGATAAATTAACTTAATTTGAATGTTATTTCTCTAATTGGGCACTTATATAATTACCCGCCTGTTGCTTCGAAAGCCAATCTCTTTTTAATTTAAATATTTTCACCGTCCATTTTAATTGGCGCTAACCAGCCGGAAAAATCCGTACACGGCGGGAAGAAGTTGATAAGTAGCGAGAAAAGATTGAAGAAACTTGAACTTTATGTAATTTTATTTTAAGTTCAAATTTCTTCAATAAAATATCTCGATTAACTTCACCCCGCCGTGTACGGAAATAACTTAAGGTAGATTTGCAGTCGTTTTTAAATGAATCGTAATGGTAGCCGGAGTGTATCTGGGACAGACAGATCTATGTCTATGGATATACAGTATGTAAACTAACGAATAACATTTACTCAAATCCGTTAATGTGTAGATCACACTGAGCAACTTTAACTAAGGCACCGACCCCGATATCACGAAAAAAAATTTGGCTGTTTCATACATTCTGCTGGTCCACTTAGCAGTGAAATTTGCTTTGGGGAAGCTCTTTTTTTTCTACTACTACTAGAGTTAGACCAAGAAAAGTCTGCAACTATTTTGATAGCCCACGCAGTGCAAGTGTTATTTTAAACGTCAAACTTCTATGAAATAATGACGTATTAAATAACACTAGCACTGCGTGGGCCATCAAAATCGCTGCAGACTTTTCTTGGTCTAACTCTAATATATTTATATATTATATATATAAAAAAAGGAATTTATTTTCATTCTAAACATTGAAATCGCCCTTAACCTGTGTAATTACGGCATTCCCGCCCGGCAGCCGTGAATACCTATTATAATGAGTGGGAATGGGACCTGATGGCTGCGCCGCTCGCCAACCATTTAATGGCTCGAGGTTAAGAGCCAACAGGAGTGGTCATTACTCCATACAAACGTAGTCCTCGTTTTCCTCCGTGGTTTTTGAAGCTAGAGCAATGATTTTTTCAACACAGATTAATATTGTCAATATCTGTGTCGGACCGTTTTGCTTTTTTTGATATTTTTGTTTTTTAAGCCCTTCAAAAATGGCCAAAATGGCCTAATTGACTATGCCGCAATGAGAGGCGTGGTATTCAAAACTGATATCAATTAGCCAAAAAAGCAAAACGGTCCGACACAGATAATTTCATAATCATTTAGATTTCCAAATTTGGTTACGATTGGTTAAGTTTTGGAGGAGGAAAAAGAGGAGTACGAAACCTCGATTTTTGTCATTTTTACGCAGGATTTTTCGCCTCAGCTGCAGTTGTCCCTATCGCACTAATTTTAGGGGCGGAGTCAAGTTTCTAAATACGTACACAGCCAGAAAAGTGATGGGCAATAGTCGACATTTAATGTCGATAATCTAGTGATGTAAGAAGTTATCGATAAACCGTCTTGTGTGAAAATATCTAGATCCTCCTAAGACACAAGGGGTTTTGCGTTGAGAGGGAACACATTTTTGTAGTTACATAGGTACAATCTATTTATTCTATTTTGAACTTTTTGATTCTAATATTTCAAATTAGAAATCAAAATCAAAAATATTTTATTGCATGGTTATGGGTTTACAAAATTTGTAGGTACAGTCACGCTCCGTAATTGTCGAGCAATTTAAGGTCCTAGCTAGGGAATGCAATCTCGCACCAAGATTGGCGATTCGAGATCTCGCACGAAAAATCCGAATCGAGATTGGGTGTTTCGAGATCTCGACGGTCAGATTTTCGGGATCGAGATTAATATCTCGACGAGATCGAATTTGACAAAGTAACTAAAAATGTGTTAATTTAATCAATAATCTCTAAGAATTCCATAGATATAGACATCGTAAAATCGGGCGTATCGAGATATTCCTAGGAATATAATGAAACGCCGACATTTCATGATCTGCCTAGCGAACACCAGCCATTTTGCGTAAACCTCAAGGTGCGATATTCTGATATTCCTATAGTCTATAGGCAAATTAAACAAAAGTCGTCTCCTTCACGATTTTCGTCGACATTTCTTCTAAATACCTAAAACTGGTATGGACGTGTTCCTCGTGGTCTCCAGAATATGAATAGACCGGTTTTTATTTTATGGAGGGGGGGGGACGTGTCGAAAAAAAGGAAGGAAAAAGTGGGCGGCCGACCAGCATTGATATTTGTTCACGTCTTTAGTCCTATGGGACCGATCGGTTCGTGTGAGATGTCGTTTGAAAGAGTATTAAACGTGCAATTATTGTTTTATAATAACCGTAGTCATGACTGTAGTCATTTATAAACTATTTAAAATATATGATTTTTTACCGTGCATGGATGGCATAAGTACTGACAAAACATGCGTCTAACTCAATAAATTATAACTGTACCGCAATTAATGTTATTATAAAATAAACGAAAAATTTCATTAGCTTTCCAAAAACATAAGTTTTATTGATGTATGATATTATACATATAACAAAGTAATGATGAATTTTGTTCCGTCACGTAAATGGCGGGCGACCGACCTCAACTGATCATTATTTCTCGGCTTCTATTTTACTGATCAATTGGTGATGCATACCATTAGAAAGAATATTAAACATACTATAATTGGTTTCTAATAACCGTAGTCATAACTGTAGTCATTTACAAAATCATTGAAAATATGTATATGATTTCTCGATCAATTATTTTACAATGCGCCCGCTATGAAGCTAGGAATATCAAAGAATGCATTGCTCTGATGGATCTGCCGTCTCTTTCATAAGGAAGATCGTGATATGCCTGGGGCCTGGGTTAATATTAGATCAGGAAATGGTGGCGTTTCATGATACGCCAAGGATTACGATTTTACGATATGCCGCCGACATACTACTTATTTAAGGTACCTCATGTTATTAACTCACATTATAGACGGGTCTAAAGCGAATTATATTCAATTACCTTTATTTACCGACGTTTCGACACAGGTTTCACTGGTCGTGGTCGCGGCTGACTGATTGTCCCAGCAAAATGTCAAAACAGAGATTTGTGCATCTACCCGACGAAAAGTGTCTATAATGTGAGTTAATATGTATTCAAAACGCGAAAGTTTAAAATATTATACCTCATGTTATATTTTGAAAATAACAACAACAAATTAAATATTTAACATAAATCAATTTTAATTTTTACTTTACTTCTATGAAATGCTATCGATGTTAAACCACTATTTACCTTCACTTAGAAACTGCGTAACAATAATAGAGCTAAAGCCGGACACATAAGTAATAGCACTGCCTGAACAACATGAATCTAAGGTCATATATTACTTAAAACAAAGTATTTCACTTTCAGTCTTGTTCAAGATCTCGAATATATTAATCGAGATCTCGACCGAGATTGCATATATCGAGATTTCCTGTCAACTAGGTTAAATTTCGAAAAAACGTGCGAGATCTAGCGAGATCTCGAAATTGCGAGATCTAGATAGCATTTGGCTAGTGCTAGCTGAATTGGTTGTTTCATACACTTACTCTTACTCTATAGAATGTCCAATCCTGCCTTACAAAGACGTTAATATTTATATTTGTCATGTCTATATTTCGTTTCTGAGCATTATTGAAAAAAAAAATACTTACTTGATACTAGTATTAACCACTAAGTACTTAAATAGGGTAATTCGCCAGTAACAGGCCACTATTAGTAACTGGCCACGCCAAACCAAAAACCGGGCAAGTGCGAGTCGGACTCGCGCACGAAGGGTTCCGTACCATAATGCAAAACAAAAACAAAAAAAAGCAAAAAAAAAAACGGTCACCCATCCAAGTACTGACCACTCCCGACGTTGCTTAACTTTGGTCAAAAATCACGTTTGTTGTATGGGAGCCCCATTTAAATCTTTATTTTATTCTGTTTTTAGTATTTGTTGTTATAGCGGCAACAGAAATACATCATCTGTGAAAATTTCAACTGTCTAGCTATCACGGTTAGTGAGATACAGCCTGGTGACAGACGGACGGACGGACGGACGGACGGACGGACGGACGGACGGACAGCGAAGTCTTAGTAATAGGGTCCCGTTTTACCCTTTGGGTACGGAACCCTAAAAATGAATTCTATTCACCTATAAATAGAATTCATTTTAGTATAAGGTGGCCAGTTATTGAAACCTTATACTTACTAAAATGAATTCTGTATAGAGGTGAATAGAATTCATTTTTAGTTTAGGGCGGCCAGTTACTGGCGAATTACCCTATTCGATATCGAGTTCCGTAAACGTAAGCCGGGTAAGTAAAAAAGTTCAATCGCAATAGGGTAATTCGTCAGTGGCCACCCCAAACCAAAAATGAATTATATTCACCTATAAATAGAATTAATTTAAGTATAAAGTGGCCAGTTATTGAAGTTATTGAAACCTTATACTAAAATGAATTCTGTTTATAGGTGAATAGGATTCATTTTAAGTTTAGGGCGGCCAGTTATTAAAAGTGGCCAGTTACTGGCGAATTACCCTGCTTAGTAGTAGCAGTAACAAAAAGTGGCAATGCAAATTGCAATCAGTGAGGTGCGCGCCAGCGCGAGTACGGGCGCACCGCACGCGTCTGTGTGCGTGCATTACACATACACATACAGTATCTCACGCCGCGGTTACGCCCCGTCAGAGCGACGGGTATATTCAGCTTGAAATCTCAAAATTGACTTTTAGCTCAGCTCCCGTTTCGTCTTAATATCTGCTTCGATTATATAACTAGCTGCAAGTTTTAATTTGGAATAACGACGCCTGTTGCTAATTAGCAATACCACCATAAATTTATGGCGGTGCTGTTAAGCATAAGTAAGTATACAGAGTAACCGACATCTGTTTAAAACTTATAACTACTTAATAGGTAATTTTATATATTTCGGGGATCTCGGAAACGGCTCTAAAGGGGCTCACTGATTAACAGTTCGCCGAACGGTATCGGCCTGTCAGTTGTTCGGAACTGTCAACATTTTGTTCTAACTGACAGGCCGGTACCGTCCGGCGGACTGTTAATCAGTGGGCCCCTTAACGATTTCGATGAAATTGGCTATATGGGGGTTTTCGAAAGGGCGATAAATCGATCTATCTAGGTCTTATCTCTGGAAAAACAAGCATTTTTGAGTTTTTATGTTTTCCGAACAATGCTATTAATATAGTGAATTGGCATCAACCTCAATGATTAAATGCAGAATTGCATAAAGTTTTATAACATCTTCAGCTTAAAAGTTTATTATAAGTTTATCGGAGAAAACTGCCTTAGCAATTTCTAATGGAATATCATCTTTATGACAATGTAACAAAATTCAATATCCTTTGAAAAAAGTTATCCTGATCATTAAGAACTGCCAATGTATATTGACAGTTGGATGGGTATCTTTTTTTATCCATGCTGACTGGGCAGCAAAGAGATTTTCATGAGAAAATATCTGTTTCCACTAACGAGGCTAGTTTTAAAGTAATAACTTGCAAAGGAAAATACGTTTTATAGATAGGAACTAAATAGTGAAGTATCGCTCATCTTTCATCACAAATCGAATAATTTTTAAATAAATATTTTTTGATTTGTGTGTTTTAAGTATGTCAATTTTTCTTTGGTATATGACATCTACACCGTGTTTTTATTGAATTCCGTTAACTTCGGGGTATGGTTAAGAACGTTTAAGTGAACTAATTGGCATAGTTAATTTACAAAAAAAAAAAATCTTTTTTTTAAAGAAAAAATTAAGTTTAAAAAGTAATTAAATGTAGCATATAACGCTGTTATAACACGGGCATTACATTTAACTCAACCAAACAATTGAAATCTGTGACATATCAATGTCATTTCGAACATCGATCGACCGAGATTGTACTTAAGTTTAGTAGCAAATGTATGAACTCATTCTTAACACTAACCAACATGTAAACCAGCCCTAAGGCAAGTGTACACGCTTGTAGAGGCCTTGTAGGAAAAAAATAAATTAGTGATTATCTCCGAAATGGAGTTAATTAGAACATCGGTGTCTTTGAGAAAGTTACTTAATTTAAGCTCAGGAATGCACCCTTGAAATTAACGGAAATCAAAAAAAACACGGTGTATTTTCAGCTTATAATTGTTGTCTACCTGTCTAAACATAAATTGTATTATACATTTACACTGCCAATAAAAAGTAAAAGAAAAAATTAAATTAGATATATAACATTAAACCCGCCCACAAATATGTGTTTTTTTCCAGAAATATGGTATTTATTATTCTAATTCTGACGTTGGTCGTGACACGTAATTTTTGTAACGATAACATTTCAACAAGGTGTTATTATATTTTTTTTGACGAGCAGGCCTTGTTGGGCAGTCTTGTAACACTCATATTAGAAGAGTCTATTCATAACGATGAAAAGTGATCTCTCATGCGATAGTACTTGTTCTAAGGTCCCGTTTTCTAAGGGGACCTTGCATTTTGGAGACAAAGCAAACCGCTTGGAACAGGTGTTTCTGGGGGTGATCTGAGCCGATTAAGCCCGGTTGCCAAGAGGTTCCAGCCAGCAGGTGGGCAGGGGAGGGGGGGGAAAAGTGGCTCCGGCGCGCCTCACTCTAAGCTATATATCTGCATACATCTAGCAACTATATCAAGTTTGGTGTCTTTTTCGTGTAATTCGAGGATGAAGAATTCATTTCTGTGACTAAATTTTCGCTCTTCCATACAAAAAAATCGAGAAATTAAAAATTCCAAAAAAATCTTTTCACTTTTTTTTTCGAAAATCCTCTACTAAATTAAAACTATGAGGATTTGCTCTAGAAAAAAAATACCTGTGAATAGCCCAGTTATCCTACTATATAGAATAGTAAACTTGTTAAACATTTTTTTTTCATAACTCTGTTAAAAAAAATGTTTTGTGTCGCGCGGCGTACCTGCATTGTAAGAGCGGTATGCAGCGTTTAGGATTTTTAAGTATGTTTCGATGGTTTCTGATAAGTTGTGATAAGTTGTTATTCTTCTGGTTGTAGAAAATTACTTCTGGACGTAATATATATACAAATATAAATTAAATGTATAAATATAGATGTTGGGAAAACTTTCGCCAATAGAGTTATTATAAATGTGATAAAATTAACAAAGCAGATATTTGACAAAAATGCGGGTTAAAATACGAGTAAGATATATACTGTTCGCAATTGCCACTACATGCGCATGGGTCCGTGCATTTTAGTTTATTCTTAACGCAGTTGCACCTCCCTGCGCATTTTGTTTTACAGCGGCAACGAATAAGCTCTAAACAAGCAGCAGCCGCCGCAGGTAGGCTTGTACATATGGGCTCCCAATAACCATTTTGTTTGGACCAGCTCCAGTCAGCAGGACATGGTAGCTGTTGCTGAGGGGCTATAATCTGTCCCTAAACATAGCCTCCTTGGTAAACTGCACGGAGAATATGTTTACGTAGGTAGCGCATCTTCCATTGGAGGCAGATTCTCGAACTGAAGATTTCTTTTTGTAAAAAGTACTTTTCGGCACTCTTTTGCACTCGTACTTGTACCTGATCTACTCGTAAAATCAGTAACAAAATACTATGCATTTTGTTAAAATAACGTCTAGGGGCCAATTCACACCTCGTAATTCAAATCTGTCCATACTTACTATTGTAAGACTCTTACTTGCCATATAAGACAATAACATTTTTTATCAATATTGGCAATGTTTGCCGTATTTAAACCCCTCCGTTACGGCAGGATATGCGCTCCAAGCTTGAAATACGCTTTTTTCCCTATCCATACAAAAAAGAAACAGTGTCGCAACCTGAAAAGGTGTGGAAGAATGACAAGACTTCTGACCTTTCTGGTCCTGTAAAATAAATTATATATTTGCGTTACAAATAAAATCATATATTTAAAGAAAGTTTGCAGCACGTGACCAATTGCCCTGGTGAGCTGTCTCGTATACTGCGGTGACATATTTATTTTATTTACAATTAATGGAGGATTGGCCCAGGAACGAATCACCTGTTCGTCTCGTGCCATGCTATTGCATTTTCTTAAGGTAACGTTTGTAGTTCTTCCATTAATTGTAAATAAAATAAATAAATATGTCACCGCAATAAGAGACAGGTCAACTGGGCTAATGGTCACGTGCTGCAAACTTTCGTTAAATATATGATTTTATTTGTAACTCATAGATATATTATTATTTTACAGGACCAGAAAGGATAGTAGTCTTGCCATTCTTCCACGCCTTTTCAGATTACAACACAGTTTCTTTGTGTGTGGAAAGGGAAAAAAGCGTATTTCAAGCTTAAAGCGCATATCCTGCTGTAACGGAGGGACTTCTTCTACGTTACACTCTTGATAGAGTGGTCGTGGCCATTATGAAAACTTTTGAGCGACTCATTTAACGACACGTCGCCATTCCTCCCGTAGAGCTGCTTTCCGGAAGCATTCGCTTACTGTGACCGACACACTGATTTGGTTTGGTCAGTCCATCTCATTAGAGATCTTCCTCTAGCCCTGTCACCTCCTACTCTTTCTTGCACAACTAGACGTTCTGTAGATGCTCCGTCTCGACGAGACACGTGTCGAAAGAAGTTGAGTACCGAGTTTTGCCCGTAAAAAGCAACCGCTCTTTAATGCCAAGCTCCTCAATAATTGATGCTCAGTCCATGATATGCCCAGCATTTGTCTCCAGCACCACATCTCTAGTGCATTCACTTTCTGTTTTTCGGATGCCCTTAGTGTGCATGTGAGACATACAGCATACAGAAAAGTGGGAAATATGAGGGATCAGACAAGCCTGGTTTTAGAGGTCCTTGTAATGTTCCGGAGGGATTTAAATACGGTAAACAAAACAACATTGAGCAGTTAATTTTGGAAAAAATTGTTATTGTCTTGTATGACAAGTAAGAGTCTTACAATATTAAATCTGAACGGATTTTAATTACGAGATGTGAATTGGTTCTTAGACATTATTTTGATACTATGCATTGTGTTACTGTGCTCGGATCAGGTACAAGTACAAGTGTAAAAGAGTGCCGAAAGGTACTTTTCACAAAAAGAAATCTTCAGTTCGAGAATCTGCCTCCAATGGAAGATGCGCTACCTACTTAAACATATTCTCCGTGCAGTTTACCAAGGAGGCTATGTTTAGGGACAGATTATAGCCCCTCAGCAACAGCTACCATGTCCTGCTGACTGGAGCTGGTCCAAACAAAATGGTTATTGGGAGCCCATATGTACAAGCCTACCTGCGGCGGCTGCTGCTTGTTTAGAGCTTATTCGTTGCCGCTGTAAAACAAAATGCGCAGGGAGGTGCAACTGCGTTAAGAATAAACTAAAATGCACGGACCCATGCGCATGTAGTGGCAATTGCAAACAATATATATCTTAATCGTATTTTAACCCGCATTTTTGTCAAACATCTGCTTTGTTAATTTTATCACATTTATAATAACTCTATTGGCGAAAGTTTTCCCAACATCTATATTTATACATTTAATTTATATTTGTATATATATCACGTCCAGAAGTAATTTTTTACAACCAGAAGAATAACAACTTATCACAACTTATCAGAAACCATCGACACATACTTAAAAATCCTAAACGCTGCATACCGCTCTTACAATGCAGGTACGCCGCGCGACACAAAACATTTTTTTTAACAGAGTTATGAAAAAAAAAATGTTTAACTAGTTTACTATTCTATATAGTAGGATAACTGGGCTATTCACAGGTATTTTTTTTCTGGAGCAAATCCTCATAGTTTTAATTTTGTAGAGGATTTTCGAAAAAAAAAGTGAAAGGTTTTTTTTTGAATTTTTAATTTTTTGATTTTTTTGTATGGAAGAGTGAAAATTTAGTCACAGAAATGAATTTTTCATCCTCGAATTACACGAAAAAGACACCAAACTTGATATAGTTGCTAGATGTATGCAGATATATAGCTTAGAGTGAGGCGCGCCGGAGCCACTTTTCCCCCCCCTCCCCTGCCCACCTGCTGGGTGGAACCTCTTGGCAACCGGGCTTAATCGGCTCAGATCACCCCCAGAAACACCTGTTCCAAGCGGTTTGCTTTGTCTCCAAAATGCAAGGTGGTGGACCTTAGAACCCCAGCTACGAAGCGAAATTGTGCATTCAATTATCCTTTGATGGAGTCTATTTTTTTATGAAGTTTATATAAATCGGTGACAGGCAAATAAAAAATGTACCTTTATTTATAGCAGCTTATGTTTTTACGACCGAATATAGCTGCTTTTGAATCATATGAGTGAGAAATTGAATTATTCATAGAAATATCAAACATTAAATCATTGCCGACTTGACGTAACATGGTTACTGCCTTTCACAATATTTGTAAAATAAAATCTCAATATTTATTATAGTAATAAATACACAATTTCGGGCGTGCTAGCGTGTATTTTTTAGGGTTCCGTACCCAAAGGGTAAAACGGGACCCTATTACTAAGACTTCGCTGTCCGTCCGTCCGTCCGTCCGTCCGTCCGTCCGTCCGTCTGTCACCAGGCTGTATCTCACGAACCGTGATAGCTAATTTGAAATTTTCACAGATGATGTACATCTGTTGCCGCTATAACAACATATACTAAAAACAGAATAAAATAAAGATTTAAATGGGGCTCCCATACAACAAACGTGATTTTTGACCAAAGTTAAGCAACGTCGGGAGTGGTCAGTACTTGGATGGGTGACCGTTTTTTTTGCTTTTTTTTGCATTATGGTACGGAACCCTTCGTGCGCGAGTCCGACTCGCACTTGCCCGGTTTTTTTTTTTTTTTTTTATGAAATAGGAGGCAAACGAGCAGACGGATCACCTGGTGGTAAGCGATTACCGCCGCCCATGGACACCCGCAACACCAGAAGAGTTGCAAGCGCGTTGCCGGCCTTTAAGATGATGATGATGATGATGGATTGTTACGGGAGCTATCATCGCAAGGAAAGGGGAATTTATGTTTAAGTACAATGTTTTGTTTAAGTTGGAAAAGATAACGGAATGTTTTTCATCTTGTAATGTATACCACGGAATTTTTCTTCATACTTACAGTAATTTAAGGAATTCCATTACGTCACGTTTTAATACCTATTTAATTATTTATTTTAATTTTAATTAAAAAACACGACGAAGCTATAAAATGAGTGGGAGAGTAATGCGATATTTTGTGAACAAACACTTTAACCAATTTATAAACTTTTTAGAAATGAATTATTATTATTTATTATTTTTGACTTCGCATGCTCCATTTCTATGTGAAAATCAATTTATGACTATAAATTAACTTGCTAACTAAAAATGCGCATACATAATAGATGTTTCAATGTTACTCGGGTATCAGCGCATTTAAATATGATTATTTATTTAGTCAGAAGGCATGCAAATAAAAAGAAAAGTATTTACATGATCCAAAACATTATCTGACAAACAATTACAAATGTTCGGATCTGTGTTATCTTAAAAATCCAGAAACAACAATAGAAAGTCGTAAACCGCAGCTCACGGCACATAAATCTGCCGGCAAATAAAACAGAGATAGCCAAGGAATATGTATGATTTGCAGCGATAAACATATCTCACGCAGACGCGAGTTGTTCATATTTAAACTAGCAAATCTTATAGCTGGGGAGCTGGCGATGTTAAATGTGTAGTTACTTACTTACTCGAGCGTCGTAGAGACTGATCGGAATCGAAAGATTATATTATTTTTGTCTATTTGTCTACATTTTTTTTACATTTTGTCTACATTTTTTCTACATTTTGTCTACATTTTTTTTAATTCGGGGGTTGGTGCTTAAAAATCGTTAAGTAGGTAAATTAGGGAATTGGTCGTTTTGGTCCAAATTAATGCATTAATTTTTCCATAACTTAATCTGACCATTATTTGTACGCATTTCCTTAATCTGACGGATTTGGAATAATTTGGACTAAAATGTCCAAATCCACAATGCGATTTGTTGAACCCCACTAACCAACGGCTTAACATAGACGGCTGAAAGCGGTTAAGGTAAACTCCACGGGGTAGCAAGATATCACTTATAATTATATTAATCTGACGCGCTCGAGTAACTGCAAAAATCCCCTCTTGGGCTCCCCTACCATTAGCTTTACTGATAAAATTAACTCACTTTTGTGTTTAAGAAGTATAAGACTTTATGTAATTGATTAAAATCTTTAGTAACACAAAGGCGTAACTTACAAGCATCTTATGGCTGGTTAAGACTTTTTGTTATTGAATGGGAAACGAGATTGCGTTTCATTTTTATCTAGTTCCCTGGTATCTATTTTAGGGATGCTCATAAAAGAAGTAGGAAGTTTCTGGATGAACGCACAGTTGAGTGCCAACCATCTAAGTGACGCAATGGCGGAAAGGACACTGAAAAAAATATGATCTATCGAGCACACATTGAAGTGATTTAATTAAGATTAGCAGAAAACTTTACTGCTTGGTTCGATAGGCTCATATGGAACTGTTTAAATCATTAAACGGTAATGCAATTTCAATTGTTTTAAACTTTTTTTTCAGTGTCCGTCTTTTTGTTTTTTTTACTTCCTCGCTAATTCATAAAAGTGAGCATGGAGCCCATAATGCCTCAATTTCCCATAAACCTAATTTCATTAGGGAGACGATAGAGGCTCAATAAACCTTTCACCATCAATCAAAACGTCCATGCATGACAAATAGCATCATCGGCTTCGGCTTTCTCTCTATTGTCTCTGGTTTACTCGATAAAATATATACCGGGTGATGGGTCTCTAATGTTTCCCATAAAGTCATAATGTCAAGTCATAATGTTAAGTCATAATGTGTTGTCCACATTTTCGTCAGTCATAATTTGGTTTTTCTCAGTAACGCGTAAATTTCCAGAATTGCCATAAAACAAACCTAACCTAACGTAACCTATCTATCTTACGAAAATCCTGAAAAGTTAACGGTTTCAGAATTATGACTAACGATAATCTGACAACCTTACATTATGACTTTCAATAATTAAGTTGATTTTGTTATCTCTGACCGAACTCTCAGGAGTGAATATGTAAGTCATACTGAACAACTTTTACAATGGGGCCAACCACGAAATCGCAAAATAAAAGCAGCTGTCATACACTTCGGTGAATCAGAGTCAATGTGAAAACATAATAAAACAGCACATTTTTTCGCGATTTCGGGGTTGGCCCCATTGGAAAAGTTGTTCAGTATGACCATTCACCCCTCAGAGTTTGTTCAGAGATGACAATCATCCTGTATAAATATTAATTAACATTCCATGTAGTAAGTATTAAAAAACCAAGATCCGTAATTAAAAACAGGTGGTAAATGTGAATATTTCAACGATTTTTTTTCAATGCGCTTACTAAGTATATTTCGTTTTTTGTTCTATTACAAAAAAAGTAATCAATCTTAACGTGTATGTATTTTTAAAATCAATATAACGAATTTTATTCTGTCTCAAATATTAACGATATTTTAAAATCATTAACGAATTTTATTCTGGCTCAAATATCAACGATAGTACTACTACCGATTACTTAAAGATAAAATGTTAATTTAAATTCAAATTAAATTCCTCTGCTTATTAAGTCCCCGTCTTTGTCCAATCAGCTCGTTTCGAAGAAAACTACGAGCTTTTCCTATCTTCTTATAATCTTTTATTCGAAAACCAATCTTACTCTATTGAGATTGGGTTCAAAATTAATTGCAACTGATTCGATAGATTCAGAGATGCAATCCCAATCGTTTAGTTAGTTCGAGCAAACCAGTATAGAATTAGACCAAGATAAGTCTGCAGCGATCTTGATAGCCTAAAATGTACAAGTGTTATTTTATAAATAACGACGTATAGTGCTATACGGCCCAATCGAACAATGTTTAAGATATCACACTGATACAATACCGATCTGTCAATGTGACATTTCTTTAACCAAAAACGTCACTTTTGACACTGACCGGATTGATATGTATCGGTGTGACACCTTATAAGCATCCTTCGAATTGCGCCGTCTAGTTTTGTAGATATTGCCAATTTTCACTATCACCCCGCTTCCGAAGTTAACCCGATGCACCTTACAGCTTGGTAAAAAAGAGTTTCCTTTCAAACCAATTTATATAAGAAAACGGGACGACATCGACACTACAGTGTTGCCACTTTTTATCTACTCTTTTTTGCCAAGCTGTACCTACATTGGTTCTTCAAACATCACTCGTACAGTCACCTGCAATAATATGTTACTCTTCGAAGGCCGCAAAAATATGTGACACGCTCTTATGGCTCTACAAATAAGACAGTGTCAGATATTTTTGCGGCCTCCGAAGAGTAACATATTATTGCAGGTGACTGTACTTGCGTGTTCGATGGCAATACTCGGTTTGATACCTTTGGCTTAACGGAGCGCGGCCTGTCTTTGAAATCACGTTTCCAATTACGGTTTATGTGAAATTCTAGTAGATTTTAATCCATTTTGTTAGGTTTTGTTATAACTAGAAGATATACCTAGTTGTTTGTGTATTAAGAGAGCAGAAATATTATTTGTCCTAATTTTGTGTACCGATCAAGATTTTATAGAGTCCCTAGCATAGCTAGTTAAGGAGCCTACAGATTACCAGTTCGCCGGACGATATCAGCCCGTCAATCGTAAAAGGTGATAGTTGCGAACAAGTCGAACAACTGACTGGCTGATATCGTCCGGCGAACTAATAATCTGTGGGCCCCTTTAGAGACTGAAATGAGAATTTAAATATCTTTCTCGTTATATTTTTTTGCATCTCCGCTGCTGAAAAAACGTGATCTTTGCTTTGAATCTGTCGCTTCGCTCAAGATTCTATATTAAAAACATTAGCTTGCCCGGTTTTCAAAATAAGCATTCGCAACAAAACCCTACTTGCTCTGTTGTTGCACAAATAACTAGTTTAATTTGATTCCAACACAAACAGTCCAAAGTTAATTTAATTTGCAGTGTAATAAACCTCAGTTACAGTGCTGCTACGAAGGAAAACTAAATTCCAACCGCCAGGAGGTTGATTTTAATTTATAAATTAGTTATGGGTTTGAACTGGTTTTGATACAAACTTGACGATCGTCCGTCCGTCGTAGATATTAGATGAAAATTTTAAAAATCGGTTAATCTAGGCAACCGTGGACTGGACCAAATCTATGACTGTTATACTTATTATAATATATCAAAATAAGCTTTCATTTGATATATTAAAGTATTCAACTATTAAAAAACAGAAAAAAGTGAAAAACCTTTTTTTTTACTGTCCGTACGCAATTTAACTAGGCAACCTATTTGCAATGTGTCAATGTGAATATTATTTACTATTTATTTCTTATAATACAATATTCACCCTCCTCTGTTATTTATTATCACAAACAAATAACAGAGGTGGGTGAATATTACTATCTCCTACTATGAATAAAATAGTTGCATGAGATTTTTTCCAACCACATCAAGTTCGTTGTTAAAAACATCTTTCTGTTAGTTTGCAGTAAAAATTTGCGGGTGCAGGTGCTTTGTTAAATACAAATTTTGTTATAATTTCAATAAAAGAATCATATTGGTTACATAAATGATTAACCATGGTAATTTCTTCCATGGGATGAAGGTGCTTTCTTCAGATTTTCTAAGTGGTACTCGTATTTTCGATACAATATCATTAGGGATGGGAATAAATACTCTTTCTTTCTCCATAGATCACGGTGTTCAGGATCCAAGAAAGAGCAGAAGGCGGGGAAGTACAGGAGCTGGACCAGGTCATCCTAACAGCACTGTTCCGGGCACAGCACTTGTCTCCCAGCGAGCAGCTGTCTCTGGCTCTGACATGGAACAGGGTGGACATCGCGCGGTCGGAAATCTTCGTGTACGGACAGGAATGGCCTCCAGGTAAGGATCTCAAAGGGAATCACAATGTTCATGATTTTCATGATTTAGGAACAGATGGTGGTAAAATAGAGATGGACTAAATGATATTAACAGCACTGTTCCAAGCACATCTTCTATTTCCCAGCGGACAGCTGTCTCTGGCTCTGACATATAAGAGAGTGGACATCGCGCGGTCCTAGGTCTTCGTTTACGGACAGGAATGTCCACCAGGTAATAATATCAGCTCGGATGACAGTGTTCTTTATCTAGGAACCGACGGCGGGACTTGGAGCTAAAGAAATGACTTCTAGATAAGATTTTATAACTCAACTCTCCTCTTAAATAAATAAAAATATACTCCAGTGCGTAGGAAGAGATTTGTGTAACTAATAATGAATAAGAGATATTTAGGAAAAATAGTTCCTTCTTCTAAATGAGGTTTAGTACCTTCAAATCAAGAGTGAACAGGCACCTTCTGGGCGAGCTCGCTCCATCGTAGGCCACGCCTACGCCTCGGCTAGTCTGTGGCCATGAGTAAACCCATGCATAATAAAAAAAAAAAAAATAGTTAACATTGGCCGAGACGTGGCCGGTTCTTGGAAGGCATGTTCAGGAGCTTCGCGTTACAGAGATGAAGATGCTGCGATGGATGTGCGGCGTTACGCGCGCTGACCGCATCCGTAACGAGTACATCCGCGGCAGCCTCGCAGTCAGTGACGTAGCAGAGAAGCTCCAAGAATGTCGCCTCCGGTGGTTCGGCCACGTTTGTCGCAGGCCAGCTGACTACGTAGGAAACATATGCCTTAACCTAGCCCTTGACGGCCCCCGACCCCGCGGCAGACCAAAAAAGCGATGGCTCGATGTCGTGAAAGCAGATATGAGCGTGAATGGGCTCACACGAGACGACGCCCAGGATCGCGCAAAGTGGAGGAAAGCAAGTAGGAAAGCGGACCCTGGCAAAGGCCGGGATAACGCTAGGTAGAAGAAGAAGAAGTTAACATTAATGTCAACGCCATTTTGAATTTATAAGACCGGATTCACATTGTTTTTATCTCTTGGTGTGTAATTTCATTCATTCATTCGGTTCCATTCGCCTTTAAATTGAGACATGTAACGAACTGGACTAGTGCTTGTAAATTATTCCACCAAAGTGTGTCCTAAAATTGCTCTGGCTAATGAAAATTTATCCGACGCCAGGGAACGGATACTAAATTGGAATAACCGTGGAGCAAACACCGGAGGCGCCGAGGCTTTTGAACAAACAAACATGTTTGTTAGCACATAGTAAGGACAGGTGAAATGAGGTTTTGATAAATCACGTAGGGATAAAACTCGATACTTTTAAAGTTTTAAAATTAAATTTAATTAAATCTTTGCGATCAGGCCTTTACGCCCCAGTACGGTATTGATTGAAAGAATCGATTTAGTTTTTTTTTACGCAAAGAACCTTTTTGAATGTTCACATGTTGCTTATGGCTTATACCATCTGGGCAGACAAATTTTAAACGAATACCACGATTGATTCTTGACGCTATGATGGAACATACATACTACGCATACATTAACTTATAGTTGCTTTTTCACTTCCCTTTTCACGTTAATTTGAAAATAGGATAAGCAGGTTGCGAAAAACGATTGAATCGATTTGGTTAATTGAAGTGATTTTGTTTTTATGAAGCAGGTAATATAGGACGAAGTAATCATATTAGGTTGGGTAACCTTACCTTTACTTGTATTTTTTTCAATTGGTAATATAAAAACACGCAAACTATTACTACTAAAACGCTTCTTGCTGTATCGTGTCTGTGTAGTATGAAAACAAACAACGTAGCGTTCGGCAAATACCTACAAGGCATGTGACGACGGCTGCTTTACGGTTATGCCCGACCCGCCTCTGACGTGTTGTCATGTATTATTCCATGTTTAATGTTACATTAATAATGTAGCAGGAGGGTGTCTGTTCGGTTACCATTCATAGATGGCAGCACATATTGGTACAGTCAGCAGCAATAGTTGCTAAGCGGGCGAGGTGTTTAAAATGATCTTGACGCGACTTTATTGTAAGAGAATAAGAGCGCGTCAAGGTAATTATGAACACCTCGCCCTCTTAGCAACTTCTGCTGCTCACTGTAATATAAAATATAGGACGGTTGGCAAGCTATAGGTAACAGGTCTGGCACATAAATCCGTAGAAAAAAGCGAGATACTGAAAATAATATGTATGGGGTTCTATGAGTCGCAACCATAACATACAAAAGTTTACCGAACTACCTATACTCGTACTTAGAACTACCTATTACTTGTACTTATTTAGTTTGTAATAAATTTTAAGTATGCTGTTCATTTTTTTTTCGTAACAAATAAGCACAATGTCTAGTTTTTTTTTGTAAACTGTCCTAACATTAGGTAAATACTCGACAAAGTAAGATCAATCTGCAATGTTTAAAGCTTCACCTCCTCCTCCTCCTCCTCCTAATATTAATATTATTATTACTCCTGAGTCAAGCGTCAATATTTATTATATATTTTCAAGTCAAGCGTCAATATTTTGGAATAAAACCTTAAATCCCTAATTGTTGAACACCGGCTGCACACAACACACACGACCTTCACGGCTCCGTGTTACATGAACTCCGGTTGTTCGCCCTTGTCGCCAGCTGCGAACTTTGCTTTTAGAGTTCTGCCGTAAAATTATCTTTAAGGTTTCTGCTTTTCGCACAGCTTAACCTTTCGTATGCTCCTGTCAAAAAAATGACATTTATATAGCAATCATAATAAATACATGTTTAAGTTGAATATACCGGGTGTGGCCTGTAATATGAGCAAAAAATTAAACCGTAGGCTGTACTCCTCATATTGACCAACATTTGTTCAGCGACTTTTAAAAATTACTTGTGGTTTGATTTTTAATACACAAGTTTATTCTAAAACGCAATGTATTGCGAATTTTGTTATGTTTAAGGCGTAACAAGCAACGTCAATCACAATGATAATGGCGTGGCGATGGCGTCCATTGAAAATAATATTTATTTTGTATGATAAATAGGGAGTCTTTATACTTCATAATTTTAAAAAGTTGTTGAACAAAAGCAAACAAAAGTGTCACCGTTTGAGGAGTACAATCTATGTTTTAATTATTTGCTCGTGTTACAGGCCACACCCGGTATATAGAGCAGATCTGCTCGTAAGCATACCAAAGGTTTAGGCTCACTTTTACACTTGAGTAGTTTGTCTGTAATTTTCTATTATATTCTCTCGCCGGCCAGAGGCCTATAAAAAGGTCTGTTCCATTCTATTTTTAATCTTTATCTTTACTACAAATCAAAATTTAACTTTTCTTGTAAAGTTTTGACATCTGGGCGGCTATAGGTTATAATTGGGTCAATCAACTATATCTTGTTATTATTCTGTCCTATCAGCCAGGAGACAATAGTAGCATAGATTGTTAGACGAACTGCTGTACCATGTTCTACTAACAAGCTCAGTAGATGTCCCATTATGGAATGGTGTTATAACTAGCAAGTTTGGTTCATTTAAATACGAAAAACCTAGAGTTTTAAGAGTGACTCAGGAGATCGTAACCATAGTAACGTGTGACAAGAAAAAGTTGATTAACCCAATTACATTCAAATTTCTAACTGAATCACAACCGAACAAAGTTGAAACACGTTAACATAGATTCCACACACGGAACCCTAAGTCACTTTGCATGCTTCGATAGCCTACAAAAGTTCCTCATGAAATGATAAAACGACTTTGGCATCAGGTGTCTTGCCAAGCGAATTTGAAGGAGTCACTTGTTTTGACGTTATGATAAAACAAATGGAACCTTGTTAACAATGAGGTAAGATTGAAAATACTGTAAATCCCTTATTATAATATCATCAAGTAGTAGAAGACCTTATTGAGTGAGACAAAGGGAGTAAATTGGCGTGAGTTGATTGTTTTAAGGACATTTATAGGTACATTTTGAGATAGCGTTCCGTCATAATACCGGGTGTAATTTTTTAGGTGATACAAGATAATATAAAGACGCGACTGTGACATTCAACTTTTGTTATGAGAGCATCATATTTTTCTGTCCATACGTAATTTTAGTAGGCAACCTATGTGCAATGTGTCAATGTGAATATTATTTATGATTTATTACTTATCAAATATGAATATATAACAGCTGAGGGCAGGTAGATATTATAAGCTTAGAACGTATCTTAGACCATCGTGAAAACTTTGCAATATGATATTATGGTTAAATATCAAGAAACTTTTATTTGATAGAGCTGTGCAATGTTGCCTCAAAATGTTGAGGGAGTGTTTCATTTCAAAACATTACTTACGCTTACTTATTATTTCGTTTTCGATGACCGGAAACTACAGACTCACTCATTCAACCATTCAGTTGAATAAACTTGATTGGAAATTCATATGAATTATTGAATTTGAATCGGCTCCAATATTTAATTATTGGTTGAAAAGCAACGGTCTGTGATAAAATATGAATCATTTTACGGATATACATAAGAAAATTTATTTTAAAGTAGAATATCCGACTGCGTTTGTAATGAAAATTAGTAAATAATTTGAAAGTATTTATTGTTTGTAGCATATAAAGTATATAATCGAGGTAGACTAAGTGCTTTTTGCCAGTGTAGGTACATATTTAAAACATTTATACACACCATAACGGTCTCGAAGGGCTTAAAGGGTAAAGGATATACTTGTAGGATAAGGGAATTCTATCAATCGTGAATATTTTGTTTCCGCTTTCTGAATGTTTATATGTATCTAGGTAGTTCTATAGTTCTATATATATTAATCTATTTAAGTTTGTAGATATATCTTCGCCTAGTACCCGTAGTACAGGCTTTGCATATTTTGGAGCTAAGCCGATCCGTGTAAGATTGTCTCCAAATAGGTATTAATTCATTTAAGACAAAATGTAGATAGCAGTTTCATTTAGCGCTGGTGGCCTAGCGATGAGAGCATGCGACTTGCAATCTGGAGGTCGCGGGTTCAAACCCCGACTCGTACCAATGAGTTATTCGGAACTTATGTACGAAATATCATTTGATATTTACCAGTCGCTTTTCGGTGAAGGAAAACATCGTGAGGAAACCGGACTAATCCCAATAAGGCCTAGTTTACACTTTGGGTTGGAAGGTCAGATGGCAGTCGCTTTCGTAAAAACTAGAGCCTACTTACGTCAAATCATGGGATTAGTTGTCAAGCGGACCCCAGGCTCTTATGAGCCGTGGCGAAATGCCGGGATAACGCTAGGAAGAAGAAGTAGATAGCAGTTTCATTTCCCTTTACTCATCGCCTTCCAAATCACATTAATTGAGGCAGAAAATCAAATATTTAAATACCTTCCGTCAATCACAAAGTATTTCACCCCCTAATTTCAACAAGTTTTCGTTCCTAGCGAATATAGCGAAATAGCGAATACAAGTGGTTTCAAATTACAAATTAATTATTAAGTAAACTCCATCTTAAGGCCGAGCCACACCGGCTTGCGTGTGCGTGACGTGCGCGTGTGCGTGCGCTAAATGTTGTAGCTACACACGCACACGTCACGCAAGCGGTGTGCCATCTCTCATAAGGATCTGTATACTACAACGCCGCACGCGCACGTGCACGTCACGCACACGCAGCCGGTGTGCACAGGCCTTTAAGCTCGATGGAAAATATTATTGAGACCAGTTATAGAAAACGATCAAAGGATCTTGAAAATTTGCGGCAGGCCTATAATAATTTCAGAATTTTCATTTATTAAATGGTATTCTCAACGCTCGCGCGAGAGGAGGAGGCCTTTGCCCGACACTGGGCACCTCAATAAAAATAAAAAAATCGGGCAAGTGCGAGTCGGACTCGCGCACGAAGGGTTCCGTACCAAAATGCAAAAAAAAAAACAAAAAAAGCAAAAAAAAACGGTCACCCATCCAAGTACTGACCAGACCACTCCCGACGTTGCTTAACTTTGGTCAAAAATCACGTTTGTTGTATGGGAGCCCCATTTAAATCTTTATTTTATTCTGTTTTTAGTATTTGTTGTTATAGCGGCAACAGAAATACATCATCTGTGAAAATTTCAACTGTCTAGCTATCACGGTTCGTGGGATACAGCCTGGTGACAGACGGACGGACGGACGGACGGACAGCGAAGTCTTAGTAATAGGGTCCCGTTTTACCCTTTGGGTACGGAACCCTAACAAATATAATTAAAATTATTATTAACGCTCGCGCGAATACGAGTGCAGTAGAACGATATCTTACTTGTGGTTAGACATGAGATTTTTTTCTCTGTTTTTGATGATATTTTCTTATGGTGTTGACAAAGAATCGTTACATTTGGGAGAGATAGTCATTAAATTTACTCTCAAAACTCTTACTAATTTAGTAGATTTTTCTTATGACAACAAAACAATAACCGTTTACCGCCGATAAGGCAGGCCGTTAGTTTTCAAGCGGACCCCGGGCTCCCATGAGCCGTGGCAAAATGCAGGGTTAACGCGAGGAAGAAGGTGGGCCGTATGTTCTCCGTGGTACAAAGTTCACAAACATCTTTACAAGCAAACGTTTCACAACCAGCAACCTATACCGGGTGTGGCCTGTAATATGAGCAAAAGATTTAACTATAGGCTGTACTCCTCATACTGATCAACATTTTGTTCAGCGACTTTAAAAAATAACTTGTAGTTTGATTTTTAAAACACTTTAAAGGTTATTCAAAGACGGAATGTATTGCGAATTTTGTTATGTTTTAGGCTTGACAAGCAACGTCAACCACAATGAAATGCGTGGCGATGGCGTCCATTGAAGATAATATTTATTTTGTATAATGAAAAATTATGAAGTATTTAGCTTCATAATTTTTAAAAGTTGTTGAACAAAACCGTTTGAGGAGTGTTTGAATCTATGTTTTAATTATTTGCTCGTGTTACAGGCCACACCCGGTAAATGTTTTCTTAATACCGGTTTGTTTGAGTCTGTGACTCGCTATGGGATTATAATCATACATCGTTATCGCGGGAGCAAATACGATTTGACAATACTGAAAGATTATAAAAAACAGTCAAAAACAGAAATGACATTCGTATAGAGAAACGTTTATACCTACGACCTTAAAATGTATAATTATTTTATTGAATATCAATGCTATCTTACCTCCATACTTGACTTGATTGGTACTTAAAAAGATTACCTATTAGGTACGCAACCTTATCAGTCAATTTAGACATTTGTCAATCTTGACTGATCTTTATTTGTAACAACATAATCAAATAGAAGTTGCCTTTAAAATGCCTCGAAGGAAAATAACATGTGATGAATTTGTGGGGTTGTTTATACAGGATTATCCTGAGCTAGAGGCTCACGATACAAATCTATTTTGCTCGAAGTGCAATATTAGTTTTTGTAAAACTAAATCTTCCGTGAAACGTCATTTTAACTCTGAAAGACACACTTCTCTCAAAAAAGATTTTAGGTTGGAACTGACAAAATTTCTAGTAAGCTGTAACATACCGTGGTCTCAAATAGAGAACCCTGTATTTAAAAATTTCATTGAAGATTGTGTATCTGGAAAATTTGAAAAAACTGTTCAGGTCCCTTCAGAATGTTTGCTGAGGCAGACTTGCGTGAATGAATTATACGACAAAGAGATGGATATACATATACATACAAACATATATCCAAATTAATTTTGAATAAAGATGGAAAACAGATTTTAAAAAAGTTCAAAGTGGTTTTGCAGAAAAATGCCGGATATGAAGTTATGAAAAAAATGTGTGAACTGATATCGGAGAAGGAGATAGTACTAGATTCAACGATATATCGTTCTACATTTGATTACTTCCGTCGTTTTAAAAACGCACCCATTACAACAGTAGCAGTCGAAAGATCATTTAGCCAATTAAAATGGATATTTACTGCACGACGCCGCAGATTAAGAGTAGAAAACATAGAGAAAATTTATGTCGTATATTACGAAAATCACTTAAGATCAACAAAAATTAAATAATGTTGTACAAAATAAATCATGAATATTTATTTGATATGTCGATTCCGGGTCATTATTTACTAACAGAGTGTAAAGCAAGATTTATGAACATTATGCAACAAAAACTTCGTGCTATGTATGATGAACTTCTTGGAGGCTTATAATGTGTAGGCAGAAAGGTCTGTTTTTACTAAACGGGCAGTCTGTTTTACCACTTCTTTAATAAATTTATATTTGCTCCCGCGATAACGATGTATGATTATAATGTATACTGGAGTAAAAGGAAAATCGTTATCTACTAATTTATCGGTACAAGATAGCGACCTTGTAAATATTAATTGTGTTTTAAGACTTTTAAGATGTCATTATAAACTGTGCCAAACAATAAAACCAAATAATAATTAGCCCATAAATCAAAAACCCCCTTATCCCTTGACCCGTAAAGTTTGAACGCGGGCAATTTTAAAATTTATGAGTTTTATGACCGGCAGTGGATGGGCTGACATTCTATGAAATGTTGCGGGTAATTAGGAGTTTACGATAATGTTGGAGTTTTCATTATTAAGAATAAGAATAATATTTAAAAAAACCTTGTGATCAAAATATCAATAGGTATCATGTGGCCCCACACTAGGCTAAGTCCGTGACATCCGGATTCGCAATTCGTAGGCTAAAGGAACTTACTGACTAGCTGTTTCTCAAGTCTTGCCCAGAGTAATAAGTATTTAAATGCCTCAAGAAATTATGCACTAAAGGCGAATTTAGGGTACGTATTATTGCCAACCTACTTTTTCAATGAATTGCAACATTTTTAACGGGATTTGAATACCTGTAGACACTTTTTTCTTAAAATGTATACTTTCCCCAAAAAAAACTGTCACCGGGACATAATTATGCTGAAATGGATGGGACGCTATAGTGTGCGTAAAGTACCATACCCAAAGGTCATACTACATTCATTTGAAGCTGGGTATAATTTGACCGAATCAATATAGTAATTTACATTCGAAACTCCGTAAGCGCTATGTAGAACGTGATAACGCCAATTACAATAATTATTGTGGCACGACGTAAACAGTGACAGAGGAGACACCACACATTTTATCCAAATTGTATCCCCCCTATTCATAAACGTTTACTAAAGTTAACAAGCCGATAATAATCGTTTGTCACTTGCCGACGTATTTGTATGATGGAAAGGGACCAACATCGGCTTGTCAATTTCAGTAAACGTTTATTGATATTGATATTGATATTTATTGAAATCAAATTTTACAGCATTACAGCTAACACCAATGCACTGTAAAATCAAGTAGTAAAATTAAGTACCTAAGTAATAATAAAGCGATTAATAAGCTACTAAGATATTACATGTTTGATTCGCAAAAACGTAAAAAATCTTTAAAAAGTTTATGACTTTCGTCGGCAAACAAGTCGGAGTTAGGTGCAAAAGATAAGAAATTATTAAGGAGTGTCCGGGAACGGACAACTGGAGAGTACTGGTGTGTTTATGTATAAGGGGTTATATCTGTAGGATATTTTTAACGCATTTTGAATAACTAAAAAACTGGCAAATTTAGATATCACGAAGTTGTTTTAGTAGCAAGCAAGCATAGTAATAGGTAGACTAGATTTAATCGTTACGACAATGAAATAATAAAAATATTGCAAGTATTTTTATATTTTTTATCATAATTTTTAACTACACCAATCGTTAGTCCCAATTAAAAGTTAGTTACAATAGCGTTTTATAATAAGAAGCTATTAAAAGATTGCATTGATTACAACTTCGTAGTTTGCAAGTCGTTATTTTCAAGTTACAACTTTGAGATTTATGGACAAGTTGGAGCGTTAAGTTTGTTGAAGAGCCGTCATAAAGAGTCAGGAAAACAACGTAATTAGTATAGTTAAGAGACCTAGGGCCACTTGCACCATTCACTAACCCGGGGTTAACCGGTTAAACCCGGAGTTACCATGGTTACCAGTACAATTTGACACTAGGTTAACGGTTTAACACTTTAACCCCGGGTTTGTGGGATGGTACAAGTGGCGCTTAAAAACATAAAACATGTTAGATTTAGATATAACTGTAACTGTAATGTTAAACATAAATGGCGCTTAAAAACATAAAACATGTTAGATTTAGATATAACTGTAACTGTAATGTTAAACATAAACGCAAATCACAAGTCTAACAAGCCCTTGATATCGTTTTTGTCCTTATCTGTTACTTTGACATTGTGTTTGTCAGAAAGGGACAAAGTTTAACTGAGGCTTGCTAAATTTTAAGAATAAGGGGGTAAGTGTTTCTATCGTAACAGAAAAAGTTAGGTAGGTATAGAAAATCCTTTTACCCATCAGCTTTTACGAATGAGTTTCTCAAATCTTATTTTACCGTTACCATTTTAGGTACCATTTGTTTCTGCTTTTTCATCAAGTAAAAAGCTTAGGACCCGCATATATATCTGTGATAAATATTTAATTTTTAGTGTTCCGTACAAAACTTTGTTTACGGAACACTTATGGGATCACTTCGGTCTTGTTTGTAGGTAGGTTTAGGTTGTTTTGTGTATACTTTTCGGGTAAGTAACTAAATTGACCAAGCCCGTTGCAAATTTTACCGTTGTATTGTTTTGTAACGATACAGGATTCGTTACAAAACAATACCGTAAAATGGGGTGAGTTGGCTGAAATTTGACTTTCAAACCTCTATACAATTTTATTTTTACATTTGAAAACTGAGTGGTGTATATAATAAGTGGTTCGGACGTTTGTATTTTATTTTGGGTAGTTCCATTTCATAACTTTGACGATAAAGAGGAAAACCCACCTCACCCCGTAGTGCCTCGTATTTGGGGTGAGAGGGTTTTTCATACAAAGGTGATTTTGGAAATTTGTTGGATAGATTTTTTTTATTATGCGTATTACTATAGCCCCATTTTAAATCGGAATACATTATTTTTGTAGCAGTAGCCTTAAATTCCCTTCTCATCCCCCATCAAACCTTCTCTCCCCATTCATAATCCAACTCTCCCCGCGAAACCTACTCACCCCGTTTTACGGTACATCGGTAAAATTTGCAACAGCTGATCGCGAGTTTGTATTCACTTGACGAAGCCTGATGTGCTGCGGATATACAATACAATAATTATTGTCACTGAATAAAGATTCTTAGAAATGTATGTATAGGAAACAACCCTATTTAACCGTTTTATTGTGCTACGACGTACACAGCATTTTCGTATGTATGTATTTTTTCTTTCTATTTAAATTTTGTAAAAAATATGTTTCTCTGTTTTGATTTTGTATTTTTTTTTTCTAATTTTATTACCTATTTGTATTCTCTGTGTGTATTGTAGCAAACAAATAAATGCATTATCTATCTATTAAATTATTGTATCTCATCCCAGGTGCTCTGGACGAAGCCATGATGCAGGCCCTGGAGCACGACCGCATCGACTTCGTGAAGCTTCTACTCGAAAACGGCGTCTCCATGCGCAAGTTCCTCACCATCCCACGGTTGGAAGAACTGTACAACACCAAGAGCGGACCCAGCAACACACTGCGGTATGTAGCAACAGTATGTAAGTGTTGGAGACTTCGTGAAGCTCCTGCTAGAACGGCGTATCAATGCGCAAGTTCCTAACCATCCCTCGGTTGGAAGAACTGTACAACACCAAGAGCGGACCCAGCAACACATTGCGGTATGTAACAACAGTATGTGAGTGTTGGAGACTTCGTGAAGCTCCTGCTCGAGAACGGCGTCTCCATGCGCAAGTTCCTCACCATCCCTCGGTTGGAAGAACTGTACAACACCAAGAGCGGACCCAGCAACACACTGCGGTATGTAGCAACAGTATGTAAGTGTTGGAGACTTCGTGAAGCTCCTGCTAGAACGGCGTATCAATGCGCAAGTTCCTAACCATCCCTCGGTTGGAAGAACTGTACAACACCAAGAGCGGACCCAGCAACACATTGCGGTATGTAACAACAGTATGTGAGTGTTGGAGACTTCGTGAAGCTCCTGCTCGAGAACGGCGTCTCCATGCGCAAGTTCCTCACCATCCCTCGGTTGGAAGAATTGTACAATACCAAGAGCGGACCCAGCAACACACTGCGGTATGTAGCGGTAATTTCATCTTCTGGTGCTATTAAGCGACGATGATATTTTAATCACTAAGGTCCACTTGTACCATCCCACTAACCCGGGGTTAAGCGGTTAAACCATTAACTCAGTGTCAAATTGTACTGGTGACTATGGTAACTCCAGGTTTAACCGGTTAAACCCGGGTTAGTGGGATGGTACAAGTGGCCCTAAGTACATCGAGTCTCTACAACATTAAAAGCGCCTAATAAGTTCGCTTTCAAAAAATCCGTACGTGCTTTCTTTGCTAGCAGAATGAAAAAATCTTAGTGTATTATTAGTTTCATAATATGTTTCGTCGTTATTTGTTTATATATTTATATATATATACATATATATATATATATATATATATATATCTCTCTTCCTTCCTTGCCGTATCCGGCAATGGCGACCCCATCAACAATTCTTATCCGGATTATGAAATGCCCTTATGTGGCTCGCAAAACCAAACTTTGTCTTGAAGATGCGGTCACACGATGCGCAATGGAGTTGTCCAGTCGAGTTGCGGGTGTATGTGTAGGAGGGCTTAGGTCGCGTCTTGCGGATATGACGCTTAGCATCCAGGTCTTCCAGACGCTGCTGCTCAAATTGAGCTACTTTCTTATGAACACTAGAACGCCATTCCGATCTTTGTAATGCAATGCCCTCCCAGCAGTCAGTCGGTATCCCGCAAGCGACGAGGTGGCGTTTGAGAACGTCTTTATGTCGCAGGTACTGGCCCCCCTGCTTCCGCTTTCCACAAGAGAGCTCTGAGTAGAAAACTGCTTTGGGCAGTCTCTCATTCTCCATACGCACGACATGGCCACACCACCTTAGCTGATGCTTCATGACCAGTGCTTCAATACCAGGCATCTCGACGCGACGTAAAACTTCCGTATTCGGTACCTTGGCTTGCCACTTTATACGTAGAATTGAGCGCAGACAACGTAGGTGGAAGGTGTCCAGTTTTTTCATGTCTGATTTATAGCTGCACCACGTTTCTGAGGCATAAAGCAGAGTGGGTATGATGATAGCTTTGTAAACCATAATTTTTGTGGACAGCTTCAAATCGTGCGACCTCCACACACGGTTGCTGAGCTTGCCAAATGCAGCAGCTGCATTGGCTATGCGTGATGGTATTTCAGACGCTAAGGTATTGTCATTGCGGAGTTGGCTTCCTAAGTACCTGAAACGTGGCACTTCTTCAAGAGCTTTGTTATCCAGATTGATACTGGAGTATTCCATGTGACAACCCCTGATATATATATATATATATATAATATATATATGTATATATATATATTATAGTATATGTGTACAGTATATTTGTATAGGTAATTAATATGTTATACGTAATTTATTGTTCGTTTTTGCTGTTGTAATTATAGCACCGCTCACAATCTCTCTGCTTAGCCTTAAGGTTGACTGGTAGAGAATGCCTTATGGCATTAAGTCCGCCTTTTGTACTATAAGATTTTTCTTTTGTGCAATAAAGATTAAATAAATAAATAAATAAAAGCTGAAAACATAAATAATCATAATACCTTACAGCATTCAACCGTCACCTCATCATAGGCTATGCTCTATGAAGCCACGAAGTTCTAAAGTACTTATGATCGCATCAACTTAAATTCTTGCCCGAAAATGGCATATTTTTTTCACACTTAGTAAGTGCTCTTAGTCCATATATTTTTCCGAAATACCAAATAATTTATATTAAATAAACTATTAATGGAAAATGCCCACAGGTACATCCTGAGAGACGTGCGGCCCCATCTTCCGAGGGGCTACGTGTACACCTTACACGATATAGGGCTTGTGATAAACAAGCTCATGGGAGGTGCTTACAGGTGAGTGCTTAATGAAAGTTCTTTGCTGTCTCTTAAGACAAAAGTGGGGGACCTTTGCGAAATCGCCTTTTCCTACAAACGTAGGTAGTCCTCATTTTCTTCTCTGGATATAATAATAATAATAATCTCATGGCAGGCACCTTAGGTTAGGTTTTTTATAATGTGTTTATATATTTTTTGTAATGTTTTGTAAGTGTTTTTATATTTTTTTATACTCGCATTGTAAAATCCTAAGACCCTAGTTGAATAAAAGAAAATAATAATCATTTATTTACTTACAGACTGCAATGATTACACACAACACAATTAAAATTATTTATTCAAAATATTTTGACATTTTTTGCGACCAGACTATAACCTGTTTGATGAAGAGCTACGTTTGATCTTTTCCAATTTTTATTTATTATAAAAGTTGGGAGCATTTGAAAATTTATATGAAATCTGTTTTTCGCCCCTAATTTTTACAATAATCAAAAATTCTAAAAAAGTCAAACCTAGGGGCATAGCTATGGTTAATAAATTATATATCTAATTATGTAAAAATATTTAGCGAGATGTCAATATCCAGAGAGGAAAATGGGTACTACATTTGTAGGGATAAGTGGTCGTCCCCTTTCCTCTTAATTACAATAATAAAAGCGGTCCTAGAAATGTACCTTGTATACCCCGACGTATTATTCCTAAAAAAAGCAACGGGTTGCACTCTGGGAGTGCCGGCAGAAGTGAAAACTCAATGACATAGTAACATTAAGGTCACGTGTCCGTCTTACGAAGTGTCTTACGTTACTTCTTACGCTCTCGCGAGTTTAACATTTTTTCCCCATCACAAAAAGTGCACAGCGCCGCTAAAGATGTTTTCACTTCGTAAAAACTAAATATAGGTAGTCTAGTTTAATTGCCACAGATACCTCTCGGTTCTACGCAATGACCTATTTCAATCAGAATAATTGTAAATCCAATTAGGAAGTAAATTCTGGTATTAGCATAATAAACGATCCATCAAATAAAATTAGCATACCATTTAATTTTGCATAATCTTCAACTTGACTGGAGCAAGGTTAATTCGAAACTCTGGATTATAATACTAATCATACTAATACTGCTAATACTAATCTATGCTCAAATACAGTTCAATGATTCAGATATTTATAGGTATTTATATATTGTTAAAAAAAAAACCGTACGGAAATCTGACATTACACATTCAGACCATTAACAGATTAACAGATTATCTCGTTTTACATTTCACAGTTCATATTTGTTCGCAAATATAGAAAATATGCTATCCATAAAGTCATCTGTCCATTAGCTTGATTGAGCGACCCCGCAAACGCCCGCTGCACAATGCGGCTTTCTCTAATGGACGGGGGGCTTAAGGCTACTAACATACAGAGTACCTACTCCTAAGCCGAGGTTAGAATGAAAGGCAAAAAAGCATGAAATGGACAATAAAAAAAATTGAAACGTTTACAATTGGAACGACAAAGTGTAACAATGTCACTGCCTCACTTTGCTCTGTTCAAATCCTTGCAAAATTAGCTTAGACAGACTTGATGTCTGTAGGATGAATTATGAAAGCCTAGACGACAGGGACAGTGGGCCATTTTTAGTTTATTGCGTCATTTAGGCATAGGTATCCATAATTCCTGCAACACCGACGACGCTGCTGTATGTGTCCCGTCTACATTACCTTACGAAGGTCGACGACATCGTAAAGTATGTGAAAACGAAGACCGGATTCATCCTGAGGGTCGCGAAGTTGGAATCTCGACACAATGCGAATTTTAATTCGTTTGTGGTGAGCGTTCCGACTGATCATCTAGCGACCTTCACCAAGGAGGAGTTTTGGCCGAAGGGTGTCAAGTTTCGGCGGTTCCGCGGCCGTCTCCCTGACACTGCGGGGTTGCGTAATGCATCGCAGCCATAATGTGATTTGTAGTGTTTAGTTTTAAAATATATTTTTATAATATGTAAGCTAGTTTTAAGGTATTTATGCCTGGGCCACTAGTTGCCTGAAATAAAGATTTTCATTCATTTTCATTCATTCATAATTCGTAGCACTCTTTCACTCAAGAGCTAGGTTTTAATATTCATAGCGCAATTCTAAATTGTAACATGTTCACGGACAGTCCGTCGAGTGATGTTAATGAACAAATCTGTGATATAACATCACGTCTGTGGTAGCCCATGATTTTACGGTACTTTGACAAGTGCGTCACCAATAGACGCCGAATATTCATAAGATTACAGATTACTCCTTGGATATTTGGATATAATTAAGTCAAGTCTTTTATCCCGTTTTAGGCACACCACAAGGCTCAAATAGAGATGAAAGATTTAGAATGCAATTTTCAAAAATTTACTCATTAAGGAATTTCGGACACCGTGTTGTTTTTCGTTGACTTAAAATTGACTAGTATGAACGTTACTTAATGAGACTTGAGACAACCAGAGAGTATTTCAAGAGGGTTTAGCTAAAATTTTAATTACATATCTGGTTTCTGTTGTATTCACCGCAAACCAACCTCAAACCTCAACACTGTGGGACTTCTGATATTTTTCCAATTCTTTTGTTTTTAATTATTCCCAGAAACGGAAATGCCACGGAATAAATAAATAAATGAGTCCATGATCTTATCCAGCTGTTGACTGGGCAAATACCCGCTACGGTGTAGCTTTATCTAATGGACGGAGGGCTTAAGGCCCCGAATAACACTGAGGTCCGAGAATTGCATTGCCTCAAGTCTCGAGCGGGGGGCGGACTGGAAGGCACAGAATAAAACCAGCTTTCCTAGGTAAAAAAAAATACTAAAATGTTATTAAGAAACAAGTCATTAATCTGAAACGAAGAGAGCAATACATATAATGTTTGTAACAGCAAAATATTTATTTAAACAAAAATTGCATCAGTATAATATATTCTGATCAAATGGCATAATCATATGATTAGGCCATTTAGCGATAGCGGTACAACCTGAAATTCGGGAATCAGCTGCAAATGGTGTTAAAGGTATGAAAATCGGCACGATTAATCTTTAGGCCATTTGAATCAATTTGACCCGTAGCACCAAAAAAAAATAACAAACGAAAAGGAGTTATGACGTCATCTTTTTTTTGTATGGAAAAATAAAAAAAATTGTTCAGAAACCTATCGTGTGTGGTATTAAATGAAAGGGCATTTTGAGCCGGTTCTAAGAATATATCACATTATTATATTTCCGTCACTTGCATTCAATTAAAATAAAAATAACTTTCAAAACATACCAAGTTTGGGCTCTTCCAGATACGAAACCGTTGAATTATTTTTTTCAAAATATACCTCAAGTAATACCCAATATCCTCATATCTAACCCCAAGAAATTAATTTTGAAAATATTTAGTTTTAGTATTATTTTAATTTTTTTTATTAGGGTGACGGCACCAATCATGGACATGTTAAGCGCACTAAATTAGAATTTCGTTTAAAAATGGGATGTTTTTTGACGATACAAAAATGGTGATTTTTTTTTCGGCACTTAAATACATGAGGAACATTTAAACAAAACCAAAAATTCTGTATGTTTAATACATAATTAATAAAAAATATATAAATTGAAATTTACGAAATCACCATTGATGGACATCAAAAATTCAGTAATGGACACCCAGTCATGGACATGGACCCAATTATGAACATCCATTAATGGACACTTTTGTATTGAACACATAAATGAAACAAATGATGTCACAAATCAACGTTTATTAACGCTATTTGAACTTTCATTTAGATTTCTAAGTTATACTATAAGAGTTTTAGTCCGGTTGCCGGCTGCATGAAACAAACCTGATCAAAAAATAGAATATACCTACCCTGTAGAGGTACCTGACATTTAGTACCTTCCAACGCACTTGGTCGGCCTAGGCTTAACCTGGCAGATTTTGTACAAATGGCAAAAACGTTGGACAAAAAAACATCAAAAAAATACCTCATCGAAAAATAGAATGAAACTTGTATGGTAGGATACCTGACCTTGGGGACAGTAAAAATGGCTTAGTCGGGCTCACCGTAGCCTGGCAGTTTTTGCAGTCCGACCAAATTTGTGGTACCACGTGACAGCTATTATTTGCCTCATCGAAAAATAGGATGAATAAAAAACGGATTATAATAGCAAAATAAACCTGTTGACGTATGGTTTGGTCGGCCTCGCCTTAGCCTGGCAGTTTTAGCAGTCCGACCACATTTATCCATCCATCTAAGACAAAACAAGGAGCCCAATTATGGACAACTAAAAATACCCAGTTATGGACATCGTCCATTATTGGAAAATAAAGAGCAATCACAAAATCAACCCAACTCAAATGTTTAGTGCAATAAATTAAATAATATAACACAATAAACTAAAAAAGTAATAAAAAGCTTAAGCTTGGACACTTGTCCATTACTGAATTTCATAAAATATCGAATCCAGTAATGAACAAACCCCACAAAAAACTTATTGCTGTGATTGGGTATATTCAACTTAGCTCAATTTACTTGCAATATAGTATTATTCAGTAAAAATAACATCAAATCTCATTACAACATAACACAAGATAACACCATGCACAAATATGTACTCACCTCCTTAACGATTTCAACAACAATAACGGATTTTTATGACCACCGCCCGCAACGAGATTTTACTTCGCAGCCATCTTAGAACAAAACGGCTGATTTTGGTGACATGTGTCAAAATGACAGCTCAAACGTCTATTGGTTATGCTTTAGTGTTGCCAGTTGAAAAATGTTGGGACAGTTGCTTAATAAATTCGATCAACGTAAAAAATGTCCATAATTGGTGCCGTGTCCATTACTGGTGCCGTCACCCTATTACAAATTGTGATCTATCAATCTATCAATGAAATGGCCTCCTAGCCTATTCAATAGTGACCCTGCCTATGAAGCAGGCAGTCCCAGGTCCGAATCCTGGTAAGGGCATTTATTTGTGTGTTCATCATCATCATCACACAAATAAATGCCCTTTACCAGGGCTTGTATATATTTGTATATGGGCATTTATTTGTGTGATGATGATGATGAACACACAAATAAATTCCCTTACCAGGATTCGAACCTGGGACCTCTTGCTTCATAGGCAGGGTCACTATCGACTAGGCTAGGAGGCCGTTTCATTGATGGATTGATTGATTACAATTTGTAATTATAAACATTTAAAAAATAATACTAAAACTAAATATTTTCGAAATTAATTTCTTGGGGTTAAATATGAGGATATTGGGTATTACTTGAGGTATATTTTGCAAAAAATAATTCAACGGTTTCGTATCTGGAGGAGCCCAAACTTGGTATGTTTTGAAAATTATTTTTATTTCAATTGAATGCAAGTGACGGAAATATAATAATGTGATATATTTTTAGAACCGGCTCAAAACGCCCTTTCATTTAATTCCATACACGATAGGTTTCTGAACAATTTTTTTTATTTTTCCATACAAAAAAAGATGACGTCATAACTCCTTTCCGTTTGTTTTTATTTTTTGGTGCTACGGGTCAAATTGATTCAAATGGCCTAAAGATTAATCGTGCCGATTTTCATACCTTTAACACCATTTGCAGCTGATTTTGGTCAATACTGGAATCAGTTATGTAACGCTGCCATACATGACCCAAAAAAATTTTATTAAGCTATGAGCTTCATCACATCTGATATTTGAGTAATTCTAAGCATTTCTAGCCTGGGGTGGGGGGGAGGGTGGGGTACAAATACGGCCGCCACCCGTCATCTATAAAAAAATCTATTCTGATCCTGGTGGGTACTTGGGCAAGTTTGGTATCATTTTCGTATAAACCAAAGACGTAGAATTCATTGCTGATATTTGTTTTTTTCAGTTTCATAGTAATTTTACAAGAAAAACGTAAAAAGGTGAAAAATTTGGTTGGAGATTTTTGCTACGCGGAGCCGAAACTACAAAAGATAGAAAGTTGAAATTTGCACACTAGATTACATTTATAAAGTATACAAGAGATAAGAAGCGATTTTGGGAAATTCAACCCCTAAGGGGGTTAAAAAGGGGATGAAAGTTTGTATGGGGTTCAAGTTTTATTTTAAGCTAGGAATTTGAAACTTCGTAAAACGATATATTATAAACATACAAGAAAACTAATTTCAGCGTTTTTGAAAATTCATCCCCTAAGGTGGTGAAAAAGGGGTTGAAAGTTTGTATGGATATCAAAAAATTTTTCGAACGCGGGACTTGAATCTTTGTATTTGGGGATATTATTAAAAGACAGGAAAAGTAATTTCAGCGTTTTGTAAAATTCATCCCCTAACAGGGTTAAAAAGAGGTTGAAAGTTTGAATCCATTACAAATCCGAGTAGACACACATTTCTTATTGCCTCCCAGGCTTGAAATGCTTAGAATTACTCAAGGAACATATATGATTAAGCTCATAGCTTAATAAAAATTTTTTGGGTCAACTTTATAACTGCCTCCGCTACAACCGCTACTACTAATTTGACATTTATGAGAACTGAGACGTCACGTTTCAGTACTTTTATTTTAAACTCCATAATGATTTTTGTCTAAACAGTTTGAAAAAGCAGCTGATTTGACTATCAAGTCCTCATATTACCTAATTATTTCTTTCTTGGTAAAGTTCTGCTATATAAAATATAGAAATTGCTGAGAAAGTGTAATAACCTAGTAAAATCTAGTAACCTAAATTACACGTCGACAGAGACGCTACAGTAGACCAAGCCTAGGTTTTCTAAGCCAGTCTAAATTTAACTCGTCCCGATTACACCAAGACGTAACAACGCGTGTCTAAGCCCTTATCAACGAGCAAGTTTCACAAGCTCGCATCTGCTATTTAAGTTTATTGTAACTTGTAGCTTAGTGCAACGGCTTAGGGTTGAGTTTGAAACGATCTTTTGGGTGTTACGCCACCTTGTGGATGTGACAGAGATTAAATCCCTGTTTCTAGTCTTCCTGCCCGATTTAAGGATCAACTGGTATTTTCATTTGTTATACTTTTTGTACATTGTTACGTGAACACGGTAAACTCGGATTATCAGACGTATGAGTAAGATGGCATTGTGGTTATAATAACTTAGGTTATAAACGACTGATACTTACGTAAATATTTAGCTAATAATTGTAATAAAATATTTCATTAGGTTGTTATTATTACGCTTACGTTTTGGACGAACATTAGTAGTAGTAAAATAGAATTTGAAATAGAGAGTAACTGTCATGGTAAATTATTTAGCTACAGTACATTTACTGCCATCTTTCGACGGAAGATTAAAACTGTTCTAACACCATTTGATTTTGATTCTTATTCTTTCACTGATATGTGTTAACTCGTTAGATATTAATATTAATGCCATCTACCCAGGAGGAGGCTGGAGGTAATGACGCCATTGCTCGAAAAGATTGCACCATACCTTTGGCCTAGTGACGAGTAGATGGCGTTAATATTAATATTTAACAAGTTAACACATATCAGTGAAAGAATGAGGATCAAAATCAAATGGCGTTCTAACAGTTTTCATCTTCGGTCGAAAGATGGCAATAAATTTACAGTGGCTACATTATTTACTTTGACAATCCGCCTCTATATACTCTAATCTCTAGGGGTAGTGTACTCGTAGTCCAACAAGAATAGCCTCTAGCGGCCCACCATACAAGGAAAATTGGCAATCGAATTTGAATCAACGGTATTAGAAAATAGAGTTGAGTTTGTTTTGTTTTAAAATCGAACGAAACGAAATATAAGAAACTCTATTCCATTTCATTAAGATTTAAATTTCATTGGAGGTAATTTGTACTAGTATTAGGACATTGAACCCCAAAAGGATAGAAAAACCTAATAATTTTGAATGCACCTACGAACGTGCCGCTGTGCTGTGCCCTACCACACTAAGCGAGATTACATTCACAGTGCACATACCTATCTTGAATCTCTTGACAATAGACACCTCTCTTACCGCTTTTACGTTTTAACTACACGAACCCATAATTAACCGTAGCCGTACGAACGAACCGGTAATTTAAATCACGCCATGAACATCAAACGGTCTCGTTAAAAGGGAACTTTCCTTTTCATTTCCGTATTTAATGACCTCTTATTTCCAAATATATCCTGAGGCCAATTCAGTTTTCATAATATGACATGGTTTTCATATCAAAAGTTTCTTCAACCAAAAACGTCACTTCTGACACCGTCAGATCAGTGAATGAGATCTAATAACTAAAACTCGAATTGGCCTGCTAAGCACCAATCAGTGTCATGCGCAGATTGGCTATCACGATTATGAAGTAATCAGGAGTCGTCTCATTAGGCATCTCGCTCACGCTTAATGGTGCGCGTAAGATGCCTATTGACACGATTCAATGTCGTATGAAAATAAGATCAAAACCATATCAAATTGTATAAACACCGAGTTGGCCCTCGTCTTTGCACTGCGTTAAATGGGAATCTTATAACCATTTATAAGGCGTAAGAGTGTCAGGAATTATGCAAAATTGGACCCTATTCACTCTGAAATTAAATTCAAAATCAGGTGGGAAATATATTCCCTCAGCCTTATAAAGGCTTAATATTTCATATTTTGACCCTTAGTTCGCTTCATTACAGATAAGATTGGTTTTATAATCTGTTTGATGTATAATTAAATATAAATTTTAATGGGATCCATTTTGTGCGTGTCTTAAAATAAGGAAATAATTTTGGTTTTGTAGCAATGCCAAAAACTATTAACAGTTTTGGAATCCTTCCGACGGTACATCACTACTGTATTTATAAATTATTTAAAATATATAATTAATGTTTATTTTTACTGGCGGATGTGTTGGGATATCTACAGGGTTCGGCGATTTGCATATTATTTTAATCTCACGCATAAGCCTAATCTATGCGTTGTTTAAATGGGGTCACAGAGAGAATAATAAATTTGAATAAGCTTATCCTTTGTCCATGCTATATATATGTAATGTGTACCAAAACATGCAAAATTCATATTAATTTGACTACTTCATTTATTTTCTGTTTGAAATATTTATTTCTGTCAATTATATTTATTTCACGCTTTAAATGAATGCTGATTTAGCTTCAAATTGACCTGTAGGTTCATGCATTACATCAAAAAATAACAAAATAACCGAAAAAAGAAAACAAAATAAAGAAGTTTTCAATACGGTTTTATGTTTTATAATTAAATATTATTTTCAATGTTTGTTACACTATTATTCCGTCAATTCTCAACTGATTAAGACAATTCTTTTTTGTTCTAAAACTTAGGTAACAGAAAGGTCACATTTTTATAGACGATAGTATTCATGAGTCATCGACGGAACTCCTGTGACCTTATAGGCATACGTAGTGATTTTTGTATTTGCATTTAAAGATTGTTTTTATTTAAAGGTGCTACTACACCCGGCGGAAGTTCCGTCCGATATACGCGAAAGTTATGAACAAGAGCGTCAATGTGCACCGCAACAGCGCGTCGTTCACCCGCCACCAAGCCGGCGGTCTGTCGCTCATCACCGGGTTCATGCCGGTCACTACAGAGATGGCGCTGTTCGACTACCCCTTCAACGAGCTGCTGGTGAGTGTCAACATCACCGTGCACCGGAACAGCGCGTCGTTCACCCGCCATGCGGCTGGCGGGCTGTCGCTCATCACCGGGTTCTTGCCGGTCACTACAGAGATGGCGCTGTTCGACTACCCCTTCAACGAGCTGCTGGTGAGTGTCAACATCATCGTACACCGGAACAGCTCGTCGTTCACCCGCCACGCGGCCGGCGGGCTGTCGCTCATCACCGGGTTCATGCCGGTCACTACAGAGATGGCGCTATTCGACTACCCCTTCTATGAGCTTTCTGGTAACTATCTTTCATACAGTTTGCACAAAAAGTACGCCCATTTTCCACAGAAAGTATGACAGTTCCCCGTCAGGAGTACTAAAAGATCGGAAGGATGTGCGATTGTGCGCTTAACACAGCGCGCATGGATGTGGGGGCAAGCGGTCTCCGTTGCGAATCTTCAAATCTCTTGAACTCTTGAGAACGAATTTTAGAAACGTTGTGCCTGATTACCTACACAAATTGTAATTACTTTAATATTATTATGAGGAAAAAATGTTAGTTAAGTAAATATATAACATATTATATCTTCTTCTTCAACCTAGCGTTTTCCCGGCCTAGTGCCAGGGTCCGCTTATTATATAATATATAATTTTGTAGTTCTCAGCTGTGTTACGTTGATTAGTTCGACGAATTTGTTAGGTTAATATTAACATGTTAATACGTGCCTGGAGGGAAACGTATATTAACAAAATGATGATTATATCATCATTTCTTCATGTCACTATATTTTCCTTAATCAGCTTAACACCTATTAATGATTTGAGTTTAAAAATTTAAGTCAATTTAACGCCACTTGGCTAAAGACCAAAATACTATTGAACTTTAAATTTTGCTATGAATGTGGAATTAACTTATTCAAGCAAGTAAGTAAGATTTTCAAATACAATAAATCCACAGAACGAATAAATAGTAGCTTCAAACTTATATTTCACCGTAATAAAACGCCCGATTCCCAACTGCATTTGCCAATACACGCTCCTTTCAATGTATTTTCTCATTCAATGCGAGCGAGGAAATTAACATCTAAAGGGGCCGTAAATTACTTTGATATTCCACAGCAAATAAACTGGCAAGTGAAATAAACAACAATGATGCAACATTTTGCTTACAACGCTTTATTAAAATACTCGTAATAGTCTTCTTTCCAAACAATTGACCCAGAAAATATTAACGTAACAGGCCGCGTAGCCAAGACGCCAATCGCTTACGCTTCGTAGCGATCGAAACGCAACTGTCACTGTCACACTAATATGGAAGAGTGATAGAGAGACATAATGCTTTTCGTTGTCGAAGCGATAGCGATTGTAACCTTGGCTAGGCCGGCTGTTACGTTTTACCATTCGTCGAAATGTAAGTAATTCGTAAATCCTGTATTTACACAATTCCGGATAACCACAGGCGTGTTAACACAGCCCTGTCCAAATATAAAGGACGGTCCTCCGAAAAACAAATATTATGATCCTTAGGGTCTCCCCTGATATATCGACGCGCATTCGGCAAAAGCCGATAGGAAAAAGCTTTATGTCCACGCAATAAGAGCGAAAAAGCCGTCGACGCGTCGGCAGGCGCCGGCCGATGCGAGCCGAGCCGAACGACGACTTTTTCGCTCTTATTGCGTGGACATAAAGCTTTTTCCTATCGGCTTTTGCCGAATGCGCGTCGATATATCAGGGGAGACCCTTACGCTGAATATAGCCAAACCATTTTGTGTTACACTACATTGTATTTAAAGTCCGCTCTGGGTTGAAACGGTACAGGAACGAAAGTCAGTTTTTCTTTGGAAAAACCCGCTCTGGGTTGAAAACTGGCGAGAAACGGCACAGGACCGGGATCAGTGGTGAGCAGTCGTGTTGGAGGCCAAGACACACTTTGGGTCGCTGCGGAGGAGTAGTAGTAGTAGTTTTCTTTGGAAACAATCATTCATTAAAAAAATATATTAAATAGGATCTTAGCAACACCACGAAGGTTGTACCAAAATAAGACATATCAAATTGTTTATACAGAATTGGCACCTAAATATCGATAGGTTTTTTGCCACACACGGGTATGAAAGGGTAACACGGGTACAGTACATAAAAACCCTTCATTTATCTGCGTTAAAAGCCTTAACATATGATCTGGGTACCTTTTGGGACCTTAAGCCACTGCCTTATCGAGCTTAATTTATCTTATTGTTTTCGGGGGCCCTTGCGGATACACTTCGACCCATAAAGATCTTTTGTGCAATTACGCCCTAGAAAAGATCCGTGAACTACTCAAGAGCTTTTCCCACCATATCCATGTGTCGGATGATGGAGCTCATGGGTAGCATTATAAAGGCCTTATCGATCTTAATTTCAATACTTGTGTTGTGAATGTATTCAGGTACTTTGGACATTATTTCAATAACTGTTGCGAGTGTTTTTAAAAGGGACATTTGGGATATTACAAGTTATATTTGTTCTTTTCCTATTTCTGTCGTTATAAATTATAAGAAACCTGTTCGTACATTTCGTTTATTATAATTATATTGTCGGAAAAATTTTATGTGTGTAATTATATTGTTGTAAATATTAAATAAATTTTGTGTAATGTTCAATTGAAAAAAAATTAACTAACACCAACGGTAATAATGATAAAATGAATTTATATTTATCCCAACCTAGAGGTAGAACTTTTGTTATCATTGTAATTTTATTTTTATTATATATTAGCGACCCGCCCCGGCTTCGCACGGGTTAACAAATTGTACACAAACCTTCCTCAAGAATCACTCTATCAATAGGTGAAAACCGCATGAAAATCCGTTCAGTCGTTTTTGTCTTTATTGCGAACATACAAACACACAAACGTACAAACAGACAGACGCGGCGGAGGACTTTGTTTTATAAGGTGTAGTGAAATAATGCATTAATTAACCGTTACAAATTTACCGTACATTTCCGTTATGTTATTCATAAAATCTCGTGAACACTCTTAGTTAAATTTTGTCTGTGAACTTTCATGTTGACATTAATTTTGGTTAGGAACTTTCATTACCAGAGACTTTTTGAATTAAGAAGAGTTTACTTCTTCCACAGATGTGGGCAGTTCTCACAAAACGCCACCAGATGGCGCTCCTCATGTGGACGCACGGCGAGGAGGCGCTGGCCAAGAGCCTCGTGGCCTGCAAGCTGTACAAGGCCATGGCCCACGAGGCCGCCGAGGACGATATGGAGACCGAGGTGTATGAGGAGCTTAGGCATTACGGGAAGGAGTTTGAGACCAAAGGTACATAATAGGCCGTAAGACAGTTTTTTTCACAGCGTCACTAGATGGCGCTCCTCGTGTGGCCTACAAGCTGTACAAGGCCATGGCCCACGAGGCCGCCGAGGACGATATGGAGACCGAGGTGTATGAGGAGCTCAGGCATTACGGGAAGGAGTTTGAGACCAAAGGTACATAATAGGCAGTAAGACAGTTTTTCTCACAAAGTCACTAGATGGCGCTCCTCGTGTGGACGCACGGCGAGGAAGCGCTAGCCAAGAGCCTCTTGGCCTGCAAGCTATAAGGCTGCAAGCTGCAAGGTACAAGGCCATGAGTGCTATGACCCACGAAGCTACCAAGAAATAGCTCACGCATTACGGTAAGGAGTTACAACTAACTTATTACAAGCAGAAAGAGTTGAAAATAAAGTTCCTGTAAATCTGGTTATAATGTTAGCTGAAATTGTTCAGCATTAGACTTTCCGTTCGTCGCGACATCTATGTCGAGTAGCAGTACTGATAATTCCGCTACGTGACACTAGATATCTACTACGAAAATAATAGTCGTTTTGGTAACAAACTGATGTGTGGAGTAAGCACTCTATATATAATTACTTATTTTATTTCTCTATGGTTTCAGTTAGTAAAGTAATAAACAGTGAAACCTATTCACAAGACATAGTTACTTAAAATATAATTTTACCCTTAGCCAAAGGCAGCTCTATTAAGTAAGTTAAGGATTCATTAAGACGTTCCACCACAGCGGGTACACGCAAAAACAAGTTGTAATAAAAGACGATAATCCAATTTGAGAATTTCGAGGTAAATTTCTACAAAAACTAGCCTCTTAAAACAACCCTTAATTAAGGCGGGCTCAAATCGGCCCCTTCAGAACAAAAGAGTGAAATATCTAAGAAACTTTGGGCGCGATTCGGGTGGCAAGCCAAGTTTTAATTAAATAAAAAAGCTATTAAGAGTACTGAATAGGTAATAAATAGTACATAGCTTAGTTTCTAAAATCTACAGAATAATCACTATCGGCTAAATTCGATTTTTTTATTTACTATGCAAGGATTTTTAATGCTATGTTTTACGTCACCTAGCTTTTTACTATTTGGCCACCTACGGTGCCCGCCTGGCGGTTATGTGCCGCACTTGTTACAGTAGTAGCAATAGGTAATGTTCGTACTTTTTCCATGCGTTATCTTCGCTTACACCAATACCGAACATGACACATAGACAATAATTATAAACCCGTTTCATGTATAGGTATAAATACAATCGTTACTGGATTACTGAGCCCATTTTATTCTCATGTTTAAAATCCTTGCTTGCTGCTTGGGAAGAGCTGCCGTCAAATGCATATAAATTATGTTTTTCGTGCTGATGAAAATTGCTATATATACTGGTTAAAACAGTTTAGACAGCTACATCAAAAACCCGTTTTTATTTCCAGCTCTAGAGTTACTGGACTATTGCTACCGCCAAGACGACGATCAGGCCCAACAACTCCTGACCTGCGAGCTCCAGAACTGGTCTGGACAGACCTGCTTGAGCCTCGCCGTTGCTGCCAACCACCGCGCCTTACTAGCCCATCCATGCTCACAAATCATACTCGCAGACCTCTGGATGGGAGGGCTTAGAACCAGAAAGAACACCAGCCTTAAGGTACCATGTCTATTTTATTTATTCCCTGTTTTAATATCTTGTTAACGCACAGATTGGCACGAGTAGATTCAGTGTTAGAGAACTCTTAACCAACCAACCGTAATGAGCAATTACGAGGTGTCACGTCTGTGTGTCAATGAGCTTTATAATACTTTTTGAAATCTGCATGCTATGCATTCGGACGTCGACCATACACATTCCTTGCAACTATCATGACTTCGATACAAATGAAAAAGTTTATGCGATTGCGACGAAATACCAAAGTTAGGCTGCGTTTCCTCCAGAGATGTGCGAGGATGCATAGCAAACACATCCCTCTCTTTGTTAAGAACCATTAGAATTACTTAATTCTCATGTCCTCGCTCAGCGCAGCTCTAGTCGGCAATTTTCTATTGGTTCTTAACAAACACATCCCTCGCTACACATTTTCGCACATCTCTGGTGAAAACACAGACTTAAAGTCAAAAAAGTCTCGTTTACTTTAGTTATGCTTCTCTCAGTGACTTTTAGGTATCTTTATTATTTACTACTAAAAGATACAATTTTTGGCCAGCGAGTCATAAAAAACTCTGTAAAGAAAATTGGCCGTGAATTAATAATGTGGCAGCGTTCATTCCGAAAGTAATGAGTTCAGTTAATTCTATTCCACTGGGTCTAAAACTAGCGTTGGTACAATCTGTTTTTATTTTTTTTTTATATAGTCTGCAACAGAAAAAACTATGAAATCAAAGAGCTCCAATAATATTAACTGCAAACAAAATAAAAACCAATCTATTACTGGTAATTTTGTTACGCATTGTATCAAAAGTTCTATCATAATATACAATTTTTAACGTAAAATAAACTTATAGAAATATAGATTTTTCGACACATTGTTTTTCTTTTTTTAATACATTGCTCTATTTCTTACCCAATTTACTCTGTGACTCCGCCATGTTCACAGCGCCGGAACGCTGCAGAGTTTGTACATAAAATGTTTGTTGTTTCTGTAGTTTATTACGTGAAAAAACCGCATTTTTATGACACCCACGGCTGACTACGTACAGTCGACTTCAAGATATGTTTACATTTTTCGCCTTATTACAAAGGCATAAGGTGCAAAAGTGTAAACATATCTTTGACGTCGACTGTACTCAGTGAATACCTACATAAAAGTCGCAGTCACATGTATACTTTACCATCTCAAAGTATAATCGACGTCCTTATTTAACTTAGTTAAACGTAGCATGAGGCTTATAAAGTAAGAGTGATATCGCTAGTACCGTGTTTCGTTTGCCACATCTTGGCTTTGTACCGTAAGGTCATTCTGAGTCTGCTGTGCCCCCTGTACATCCTCCAACTCGAGTTCAAGTCGAAGGAGGAACTGCAGCTGATGCCGCAGACTGAGGAGGAGCATCTGGAGAATGAGAGTATGGAAGACGACCGGAGTACTAAGGATCCGAACGATGCTGAGGTATATTTTAAGTTATGTTGCTTCCCATCACGCTTGGCGCTCATTTTGTCGTGTATATACAAATTGTATGACAAATTAACCTGGGGCCTTACCATGATGTCCTTATTGTGATCCTGTTTAGGATCTGAACTGAATTGCTAAAAGACGCAGCTATATAAGTTGCATAGCTCAGTCCCTTACGCTGCGTCTTACGTAAGCGAACAACTCGCAAACGCGAAGCGGCGCGGGCGCGGCGCGGCGGGCCCAAGGCGTTCGCGTTCGCAACGAGATCGCCCACGTAGGACACTTCTATAGGTATCAAAGGATGAATCACCCCGCGCCGCATCGCTTCGCTTTGCGTTCGCGTGTTGTTCGCCTACGTAGTACGCTGCGTTAGCAATTCATTTTAGGTCCTAAACAAAATCGCAATAAGGACATCATGGCCAGGCACCTGACGTCATTTTTACAAAATACGGTGTCATTGCAGTGCTGTGTTGACTATATTTACATAAAAGTAGAGCCTCCTGAGTCCCAGAGGGCCTTAAGGCTGTAGAGGTATTAAGAAACGGCTACAAATATAATGACCACCAAAAAATACTTTGGTACCCTAAATAAAAAAATCATGCTTACCAAAAAAAATTACTGAACACCAAAAAAATAAGGCCTAAAATTACAAATGTACCACCATTTTAATTACGACTGCACTTCAAATTGTATTCGAATACCAAATATATTGAATGATTACCAAAAATCATTAATGATCACCAAATCTTGAAGACCAAATAAATGCGATATTTTCACCTAAATAAACCACTGTGATACCAAAAAATTTATACATATTACCAAATAAAGTAAAATGATGCCAAAATTACTAGTCCCTCCCGCTCAACCCCCGTACCCCATAACTTAGGTAGGCATACTTAAATGCTACTAGAAAAGTATGTTAGGTTAGGTTTGTACTGCTATCAGTTAAGTGGGCTAGGTTAACACTGCGACCCTTACAGAAACGAATTGCTACTAGAAAAGTGGGTTAGGTTAGGTTTGAACTGCGACCCTTACAGAAAGGAAATGCTACTAGAAAAGTGGGTTAGGTTAGGTTTGAACTGCGACCCTTACAGAAACGAAATGCTACTAGAAAAGTGGGTTAGGTTAGGTTTGAACTGTGACCCTTACAGAAACGAAATGCTACTAGAAAAGTGGGTTAGGTTAGGTTTGAACTCCGACCCACACAGAAACGAAATTCTACTAGAAAAGTGGGTTAGGTTAGGTTTGAACTGCGACCCTTCCAGATAAGAAATGCTACTAGAAAAGTGGGTTAGGTTAGGTTTGAACTGCGAACCTTACAGAAACGAAATGTTACTAGAAAAGTGGGTTAGGTTAGGTTTTGAACTGCAACCCATACAGAAACGAAATGCAACTAGAAAATTTTGCTTTGCTTTAATAGGATAGCAAGATTTAAAAATTTGGTTATAACTTTACATTAAAATGGAGTTCTAATTTTGGTGGTCATTTACTATTTTTGGGTTTACAATGATTATTTTGGTGTCATTTTATTTAATAGGATAGCACGATGTAAAAATTTGGTTATCAATTGACATTAAATTGGGGTTTGAAATTTGGTAATTATTTACAATTTTTGGGTTAATAATGATTAATTTGGTGTCATTTCCTTTAATAGGATAGTAAAATGTAATAAAATTGGTAATCATTTCACATTAAAATGGTGTTATAATTTTGGTGATCATTCATTATTTTAGGGTGGTAAAGTAGATTTTTTTGGTATTAAATTTTATTAAATCAGTATAAATAAGTCAGGATTCCAAATTCAAAAACGAAACTAACGATATTGGGACTTAGTAGAATAGAATAATAATAAAATTGGTCTTTAAAAAATATGCAAATAGGACAGAGAATCAGATCGATTAATATAAAAAATGAAACATATACAGATTTATACATTGATCAATTTTCATATGACGCTCAAGTTATTCATACAAATTGTATGCTAACGAATAATTTTAAATTCGAGAAAGTAACTAATTCACTTGATCTAGCTAACTTTACTGAGACCAAACCGCGCCATCATCTGTATCATATAACACTTTTTATTGAAAGAGTAAGTTAAAAATATGCATCCTACCTACATAGGTATATTATCTAAGTGTAAATAGATTCGTATTACGCCGAAACTAACAGAACTTATATAAAGGTGAACACAGCATGCATCCTTTTTATTAAATTATCAAACAAAGTTGTAAATACACGTTCTTTCCATTTCGGTGATGGGTAAATATATATTGTTTATAATATATTTGCGTTAGGAATATATTAGCTTTAAGTCTATGTCTAGGTAGAGTAATATATTTAGGTCACTAACACATGAGTTGGGGTACCTAAATCGTCATTTGACAACCAAAACCCTTGTAGCCTTAGTTTTGTGTAAGTAGTCACAGTCATGTCGCTAAGACGCAAAGTTTCCAAGATATAAGCGAAAAACCGAAAAATAGACCCTTCAAAACCCCTTGTCCCCGACGGCTCAAGGGCTACGGCCGGGGACTTTTGATATGTTCATCTCCTAACCAGTCCAAACAAAGTTACGGAGTCAAAAATTGTGTTCCAAGCATTTCCATACTTTCTTGTTGCTTGGCCTAAGTACTTACATAGATGTCACATTATAAGTACACTATTAAAAAATACCTTTCATGTACAATAATCCTGATAATATATTCCGGGTCACCTTAAAAAATAAACCTCGTGTACAGTCAACGTCAAAGACATGTATACATTTTTCACCTTATTACAAAGGAGTAAGGTGCAAAAGTGTAAACATATTTTTGACGTCGACTGTACTTAATGTTATTAAATACGCCTAAAGTAAAGGATAAAGATTATTTAGAATAATGTGTTTGTCAAATGACGTTTTATTCATAGACTTGGTATTTGATTGACACTTACAATAGGTTGGCGTAGTGAAACGGAGAACGCTTTCTATCAAGAAGATAATACCGCCCGGACAGCAGAGTAAAACCAAGCAGGTAGACCGGGCTGCTCTCTCTTCACTCTTACCCCAGTCAACTAGGTAGTCCAACGTAACAGGTTTTTTTTCCAAATTTTTGGTAGTCGAACACTATGGGAATTTTGCCAATTTTTAGCTGGCAACGAACTTGACTATATTTGCGAAGATACGGTTATGCTGTTATTTTGTTTTTGAACGAGATGCATTTGTATTGACCAAATATAGTTTAGTCCTTAATTATTAGTCGTTCCAATTGTTAAAATTAGTAAAAAAAAAAATCTAGCTACAAGGCTCATCAGTTTTAAAATATCTTAATTTTAAAACACCAAGTCATCATAAAATAGGTATTTTACAAAAAAAAAACGATTTGTCTCTAGAATGTATATTAACCTAGCTATATAGGTATTTTGTAATTCCTAGAAATCAGATCAACATTTAAATCATTTCACGAAGTTACAAATTCCCTAAAAGTTTGTTCGTGATTCCGTAGAATATTCGAACGATAGGGTACAGTTTCAAGCTTATCATCTCTCATTCCGGGGTAAAACTGGATTACTCGTAACTACAATTGTCGGTTTAAAAATAGGTACATTTCTAAAATGGAAGAACGAGAGTTTGAATATAAAAGAAATATCTTAACCATAAAACAATTTATAATTATATAAAATATCACTTGAATATGTAAAAGAAACCGTCCCAGGTTACATCACAGTTTGATCGATCTCAATGATACTTGGAATAAAGTAAATACATGTTGCATAATACTCCTCGTTGACTGGGATATAGAGCTTCGATCTATGCGGACACAAGGTTTCAACACTTTGCAAAAAACCACTTTCGTACTCTACAATTCACCAATGAGCCGATGTCAGCAAACCGAGCTTTAATCACGGGTCAAACAAATTGCCTTCATTGTCGAAACACTTTGGGAATATTTGACACGATAAATTCAAATTAACTCTCGTGGTTAACTGGTTAATGGCTCACTAGGTACGTGACAAGCGGAGCGTTTTGCGTAGCGGAGCGTGCAACGGACTTGAAGCTTGAACTATCAATTTAAGCACTATACACTTGCAGAGTAAGAACGCTTTTTATTATCTGTAGAGGCCTATGAGGTATGACATGACACCGAAAGGTAGTCATCGGCGATATTATATTAAAATTACATTAGGTACACCGGGATGAATGCAACTTTCCTGTTTCGTAAAAAACAAAATAGACGCAAGAACGTAGCTCAGGCTTCACTATATTACGAATCTCTTGGAATTTTCGTTGTTTAACAAGAGGACTCAAATACACCACAGTTCCACTTACCCTTATTGAACTTAGTTGATGTTGTACAAAACATGTCCCCAAGCATATTTCACATTGTAAGACGTGGAGTATCCGTTGAATTTCTCATTGACAAACAAAAAGAGAGACAAACGCTAAGGCGTTTATGCTAGCTACACAAAACGCTTCTCTCGCCACACACCGCTATATTTATTGCAAAGCGTCTACCGTACCCACTGTTTCCAGCTATTCCATATTTGATGTCCACTTGTGTTCGTATAGGCGTGCTCGATGAGCGTAAAAACGCTGCCACGTGTCCGTGTCCTTGTGCTCTCCTTTATAGGTCACGTTATACATTTACGGTTCACCTCTGCGTCACAACGGCGTCTGAAATATTCGTCCTCCGAGGCCTTTTATCATTCTTTAAAACAGGTATTTGTCGCTGTCGCTTTGTCTTTTAGCTCTTTGGCCACGGCTTAATATTTGACGGTTTGATGAGTTAGTTAATGGTTTAATTAAACTGTAACATTTTGGTTTTGCTATAACGAACATATTACTTATAGTTATTATAATTAGCAAATGTAGTAACGGGATTATGTAATTCATAATGCCGAAGTACAACTTGGACAACATTCAAAGTTTCTATAAGACGGAGTTATGCACAAGACGAAGCAAATATTATTGCTATTTCGTTCCACCGCATAGCTGCGTCCCGTACACTTGCCAAAGTTGGTCCAACGTGTAAATCGAGCTTTACGTAACATAGTTAACCGAACTATGTTAGAAATACCAAGCATTACACTTGGCGCTAGGAAATTCCATGAGTGAGCTACTTAACGTACCACCATCTACAATCTACATATACAATACAGCTGTACATAGATACATAATCTCCAATTCCTTTCGTATTTTCACCTTAGCATAACAAGGACAATTTGCTACTTCAAAATTGTGAGAAAAATCGTACTTTGCTCAGCGATGTCTAAAAGTCTATGAGTCGCTAGAAACACTTGCAATTCATTTTGATGATGCCTTTAATTTTATTATGAAAAAGAAAGAAAAAAAAATAGGAAAAGAAAAGTCGCACGGATTACAGTAGATCGAAGAAAAACCTACTTTGCTCGCTCATATGACTAGTGTCAGAAGTTCTATGAATAATTTTCACCCAGGTGTGGGTGGGAGTTGGTCAATCCATTAACAAAAGTTAGTACCCTAAAAGCTTAACTGCCGCACTAAAATGGCCTTAAAGATAAACTTTAAAACGTGCTCTTAAAATGTTAATTGTGTACAAGTACATAAACACAATTTATAAATTAAACTCATGACGATTCTCGACTTAAAGACACAATAAAACCTCGACGTTAATGGGATTGCCATTAAGAATTCTATACCAAAATATAATGACGAGATTCTATTTATTCTACACACTATTATATTCCTAATTTTCATCAATCTAAAGACGCAAATAGCGTTAACCCTCATGTGAACATAAGTCATTTCGGTTCTTCAGATACCGAGTTCCGACGCGCAGAGGTGAACTGTAAATTTTAAAGTCCAACCGTCCTTGTCTGTAGTTAGGTTGACAAAATTCGAAGCCAATTGTCATTTCTACCTCCAACTTGAACTTCTATTCAAATATCTAAATTTTCAATTTCAATTTATCGGAGCTTGCAATCATTCTGCTCATCGATCTTTGACTGTCTTACAACACTTTTGCACCTGAATTTCAGCTTTTTATGTGATCTGTATTTTAAATGTTATGTGTCATGTATTAGCTTATAATGCTTACATTCTCGTATCGCATTTTCTAAAAATGAAAAACAATTTAATAATTTATTTTATTCAATATTTTTATAAATGCTTTTTTCTTTTTCAAAATTTATTCTAAATCCTGTGTCTATAGCTGTTGCGTACGCTTTATTCCAAAGTTTGATGTTATTTTAACGTCGAAACTTATTTTGTTTTCTTATTGCGTTATCAACAAAGCGTTTGTTAAACATGACTGATCTAATTTTCACAAGATAATGATTTCAGGTAAAGTGAACAATGCAAATGAAAGTCTGTTTTAAATTCAAACCTAAATCAAATTAAAATGCCTTTCTTTGAGTCTGTTTGGTTGTAAAAGATAATGAACTAGAAAACGTAGTTTTATTTTATACCACATAACCAATTATTCAGATTAGTTAAATAGTTCGGAAAGATTTTGGTCACGTTCACTTACAGAATTCATTTTAACTAACGGCCCAATTCGAACAATGCTTATAAGATGTCACAGCGATACGATACCGATCTGTCAACGACAATCAGACCGGTATCGTATCACTGTGACATCTTATAAGCATCGTTCGAATTGGGCCGTATTTTGACTAAATTCAGCCAAAGAACTCGACGTTCAGTAAACGAACGCAACTTATCTTTTCTTATCATGTCTAAAGATTTCAATTCCTCAATTTCCCGACACTATAGACACAAGATAACAAAATAACGGATCTGACAACATACTACACATAATTTTGTCTGGACTCAAGCAGGCATTGATTGGCTCAGGAGAATGTGACACGCGCGTCGATCAGAACGGGAAAGTGGGTAAAATAGGGTGGGAGCCGTCGTACCGGGAGCTACCGGAGTATCACGCGCCGGAAGACAAGCGCATGCGGCCACTGCGGCTCAGGAAGAAGATCTATGAGTTCTTCACGGCGCCGATCACCAAGTTTTGGGCTGATTCGGTAAGTTGAACTATCTTTTCACATAACGTAAAACACCCAACGATTTTGTCCACTTGACTAGAGTGACTAGAGTAATTGTTTCTATAAAACCACCCTATCTAAACCACCCCTTCCTCCTATTATAAAAATCCATTCATGCACAGACTACCCTACTTCTAACTCATGTAGCTGCGATTCCATTCAGAATACTGATGTTATAAAATATCTCGGCCTTTTAGTAGATGAAAAACTGAACTTTAAAAACCACATACAAAAACTCTCTGCCAGAATAAGAAAATCCATTTTTATTTTCAAAAAGCTACGTAACTCTGCCGATGATTCTCTACTAAAAATGGTTTACACCGCGCTCTGTCAGTCTGTAATTGGCTATTGCATCACAGTTTGGGGAAGTGCAGCAAAGACATTTATGCTAGAAATTGAAAGGGCTCAACGCTCTGTTTTAAAAGTGATACTTAAAAAGCCCTTTCGATTTCCAACCACTGATCTCTATGCTCAAGCAAACGTCTTAACCGTACGTCAATTATTTTTAATGAAAATTTCCTTACACACCCACAAATTCTCTAAATTATTGCCTTGTTACAGTTCTTTAATTAAAAAACGCGTTTTTAACTTACCGATTCCAGAAGTACGTTCCGTTTTTGGTAAACGATTTGGTGAACGAATCCGAGTAACCACTTACAACGCCATGCTTAAATACTGCAACCTTAAAGACTGCACCATCATTGAAGCAAAGAAACTCTTATTTAATTTTTTACAATCACTTAACTATGCCGAGACAGAAGATATTTTAGTAAAAATAACTTAGGTTTATTTTTCATGTTTTGCAATAGAAATGTATATCTTTTTCTTACTTATAAGTATAAGTTTTCATTTTAAGTCTGTTATATTATATCAAAAACATACCTAAGATATTACTGGACTTGATTGTGTAACTTAGATCTCATATTTAAATTGTAACTGGTTCCCCGCGACACAGGCGTAGCCTAGTGCGGAGACCCCTGACATATTCTGTTATGTGTTCTTTTGATAATAAACTTATTCTTATTCTTATTCTTAACTATAAAACAAATATTTGTTACATGACAGTGACACCTTACGTTGGAGTTACGAATTTTTACTTGAATGATAGATTATGAGCTTTTAGGGTGGGTAAAAAATACGTGCATTCCCGTTGCCAAAGAGGTTTTGGGTTTATACTGAGCAACTTTTACTATGGGACCAAACCCGAAATTGCGCAAAAAAAATTTGGCTGTTTCATACATTTTGGCTGGTCCATTTTCTATGGGAGGGTATTTTTTTTCTTTCTACCCATTGGGCAAGGAACCCTAAAAATGATGAGTGACAGAACGGAACCATGCAATAAAAGCATTGGCTTATTAAAAGTTTTATTTTGATCCAGTTTCTGCAGATGTGAAGCTTTTTAAATAGAAACGTATAAGCTTATGAAAAATAGATGAAGGTAAATAATCGGCTTGATATCGTATAATAGCTTATTGATTAGTGCGACCTCAATCGACCTATTTGTATTGCAAATATTGAAGTTTTCTTCTTCAACCCTACTTATATTATAAATGCGAAAGTGAGTGACAGGCGTATTCGGGAAACGAGATAATTGCAAGATTAGAGACGAACTAGAGGTTTTTGGGATCTACATTACATATCGACTAGATGTGAGTTGGATATCTAAGTCATAACTTGTGAAAATCGTTCAAGAGGACGTCCCGAATCGCGGAAACATCAAATTTGACATATCAACCTTACAAATATCGTAACTTCTTGATGTCTAATATACATCTAATTCATTTTCCGAATGGAGCCGTCTGTCTGTTCTTCGTGGTTAAACCGCTGGGCCGATTCAGATGAAATTCTGTATTTTTTATTAATCATCATCATTATTCCACTGAAGCTAGTTATAAAATAAAAGGTTAACTGACGTGTGTTATACTGATAGTTATAATAACGAAACAATTTTATATCATATCTGTTGCAATAACTTGAATGTTTTTTTTTACTACTGCTCAAGTAAAAATTTGACGAAAAACTGCCATAGAACTGAAAAAAGATGTGCGCAAATTTAAAAATTTCTAGGCCTGGGAAGATAGCAAATGACTCAACCTATCTGCCGTTTTAATTTGGCAAACGATGTACCAAACACACTGTATAAATAACGACATCGATTAAATTTGCTATATGCGGGTTTTCGGAGGCGAAAACTTGATCTAGCTAGGTCTCATCTCTGGGAAGACGCGCATTTGATTCTGAGCTTTTATAATGTTTTCCGAGAGAAGCTCGGACTCCCGGATATTTAATTTAATTGTGATTAGTTTACTGGTAGGTATCAAGTACTCAACCCTCCTTTAATAGGAACCTTAACTCCAACAAAACAATTTAGAGTTAAAAACTAATTAACATCGAAGCATCCGATAGATCTTCAGACACCCCCCTCCCCCCTCCCCCCAGCTTTCAGTTTTATTGAAAGCGTCGCTTCATTATTACCTGTTTGTCAGGTTATTTCCCCTTACCCCCCAACCCCCAAGTTATTTTCGAGTTCGACCGATCGATAATGAGAATATGACTGATTATATTTTGTTCAAATATTGAAGCGTGACTTAGGATCTTCAATTATAACAATAGTACCTACATAATTTAATATAAGGTGCTAACAAATTAGTCACGGATATTTTTACAGCTGATGGTACTCGGTTCTCGGAGTACATTTAAGTATGAAACATTATTGGTTTTGTTATGTTTTTTTTGGAAAAACCTAGGAAACAAATTTGCTACGTTAAAACACCCTGTTAATAGCATAATTAAATGAGACCTCTTTAGATATTCTAGAACCTCTTTAAACTTGACGTGACGTGACATGACAGACAGTGTTAAACATCTTGACAGGTACATAAAAGGGGTGATTATGTTAAAAATTTATTATATTTTTTTATGTTCGGTAAATTAAAACAAAAAATATATATACAAAGGTTCCTTAATTACAGTTAAAAGTCAAATATCTCTATAGTCTCTTAAAATATCCGTGACTAAGATGATAGCACCTTATATATGTCCAGTAAAAAATCTAGGTGCCTGCGCTTAAAATGACAAATAAAAATATAAGTAACGAAAAATTATTTTATTTTAATTGTTGGCCTCTTGGGCTGTCGAATAGGGTATATACACAAAAAAAGCACTTTGATCTTGCGCCTACGAGTATATTAGTCATATAAACCCATGATATATTAGTATTGTGCATGCAATAATAACGTACTGATAATAAAATAAAAAATATTATAATTACATTCTTACACAAATTGTCTAAGTCCCACGGTAAGCTCAAGAAGGCTTGTGGTGTGGGTACTCAAACAAAGATAAATATAATAGACAAATACTTAAATACATAGAAAATCCATGACTCAGGAACAAATATTATGTGCTCATTACACAAATAAATACCCTTACCGGGATTCGAACCCAGGGCCATCGGGTTCGCAGGCAGGGTACCCACTAGGCCAGACCAGTCGTCAGACATATGAATAATGTTTCTGAGTAAGCAATTTAAAAGGTTTTGTAGGAAGTTATTGTTCATAAAATAAAGTCTCAAATCGGCTCTTGCGAGAAATGTTCATAGCTAGACTATCTTCATTTTACATTATTTCCTTTATACAATTTGTTCTTTTCGAGGTTTTGTAATTATATAAAACTTTACTACACTACCACTAAACATTATTTATATTGTTTCAGATCGCCTACATATTGTTCCTATTGATGTTTACATATACAGTATTAGTCAGGATGAGCCATACGCCATCTTGGCCTGAGATTTATTCTATATGTTATATAATAACGTTTTTATGTGAGAAAGTAAGAGAAATCGTTACGTCCGAACCTGTTGCTATTAGGTGGGTGTTTATATTTAGGTATATAGCATGTTACCATAACGTTTATTGTTAAAATGCATTTTATTATTATTCGGCTGCGTAAAATATGCTATAGTCATTTCTGTTAAATATGAACAGTAGTGGAACCAGAATTGTACCCTGTGAAATATATGCACATGTGTGTTATTGTAAATAAATAAATATTTTTACTTCAATAAATATATATATTATGTGTTCTTAAGTAAATTAAAATATTGAAATGAAACTGAACACCTCATACTGTTAAATAACTATTATTGAACAATCTTACTGAAATCAATCTAGTCAAAAGCTTAGCACTATACTCTGTATCTTTAGGTATTTAAATAAAAGTAAACAAAATCTACATTACATGATCAAATAATGTAGGTTGGAGTCAGGTCGTTCAGTTACTGATCCAGGCGGTTTTGTATTCCATCACTAAGATTAAAAAAGTGTCAAAAACAGGAAATTTTCATAAAAATAAAGCTATTTAATAAACTGCCAACAAATGTCACGGATTTACCTTTTAATCTATTCAAAAATACAGTCAAGACTTTTTTCCAAAACCATGCCTTCTATTCGATTACTGAATATTTATCATTAAAAAATATTTTAATGGACGCAAATTGTAAATAGATTGTTATTATTACTAAGCGTATTTACTTTGTAAATTCATACTCTTTAAGTATAATATTGTGAAATGCTGACTTACCATGTAATGATCATGTTACATTATGGTTAATAAATAAACTAAACTAAACTAAACTATTTGGTTGGTTAACCAATAAATGTTATAACTACCCGAAATTTTACAAATTGTTTGTTTACTTTTATTTAAATACCTAAAGATACAGATTATAGTAGAAAGATTAGGTACTTCGCCTCTCGAATTAAATTAATCTTTGAAATCATTCCGTAGACATAAGTTCAGCGTGTGGGCATGGAACATGTGGAACACGTACGACGCAGGCTTTATCATATTCTTCCTGGTGGGTTTGACGCTGAGGCTGCGCGTGAGCTCGATGGACGTCGGCCGGGTCATTTACTGCGTCGACATCATCTACTGGTACTTAAGGATACTGAACATATTAGGCGTAAATAAGTACTTAGGTAAGTCCTTCGTGCTATTTATTTTTCAAGTATGCTCAGAGCCTCTTGTACATTTATCTAAATATAGTGTCGTTGTCGCTCTAGATGAGTAGAGAGAATGTGTGCATGATGCACTACACAATATAGGTATTTTTAAGGGCATCGCCGTTATGTATAAATGCAGTTCCTTTGATTGTCCATGGGGCCGATTTTTCAATTTCGATCGCTCGATTTCGTCACTAGAAAATCGGTGAAAAACGGCGAAATGCTAATTTTTGAAATGCGAGCGATCGAAATTTGGAATCTAGTGGTATGTTCTTTGCCATGAAATGTTTTATGCCTACAAGGAATTTTTCTCCTAAAGTTCAGTTTTAGGTAGTACAGAAAATGTGCAATACCTATATGAAAATAAACAACTAAATCTAAAGTGAAACATGTTACTTCTAAAGTTATCCCTATGATTTTCAGGACCTTTAGTCACAATGATGGGTAAGATGGTGAAAAACATGATATACTTCGTGGTGCTATTATTGGTGGTGCTAATGTCGTTTGGGGTCGCGCGGCAAGCGATACTCTACCCTGATAAGGAAGCCAGTTGGTACCTCATCAGAGAAGTAAGTAAAAATGTTTTTAAACTAAAGCTGGATCAAAGCGAATCTTTTGTAAACCTTGTTGGAATAAATAGTAGTATTATAATATCAAAATTTACCATTTTTTGGAACACACTCAATACATTTTTTGTCTCCTATATTAAGCAAAACATACAAAGAATTGTAGCTGTGATGATATCCAATGTAACTTTTAGAGATGATCCATTATTATAGTCAACAACAATCTTTTCTCTGGCTTCATCATTATTATTGACGTGTTCACTACATATATCAAAATTGTTGAACTCCATACTAACAAGCAACATTACCCAACCACTAACAATTTCAGGTATTCTTTCAACCCTACTTCATGCTTTACGGCGAAGTATTCGCCGAACAAATGGCACCGCCTTGTGGCGGGCTAAACCAGCCGGAGTGCCGGGTGGGCCACTGGGTGCCCCCAGTGGTCATGAGCGTGTACCTCCTCATCGCGAACATTTTACTCGTTAACCTACTCATAGCGGTGTTCAATAACATCTTTATTGAAGTCAACGGTGTGTCGCACCAGGTTTGCGGCCAGTTTATCGTAGATGTTGATGTTATTGATGTTCGTTTCGCCTGTTGCGAGATTTGATTTACGCGGTTGGCAGGCTAATTAGAATCATCCATTGTTGGTAGTGTTTTAGTTTTATTTAGTTTCTCGAGAATTTTATTTCCATCGAGCCAATTTAGTTAAATCATTTGAACCCTATAATTTATAATCTATACGTAAATAATTATTTTATAAAACTTAATTTAAGTTTTATTAATCCCCTCCACTTTTTTATTTTTTATTTTCAATTCTTTTTAGATATTCTTCCAACCATACTTCATGTTGTATGGCGAGGTGTTTGCCCCGGAGATCGATCCCCCGTGCGGCTTGGGCGTCGACATGGCCAAGTGCGTGACGGGCCGCTGGATCACGCCCATCGTGATGACGATTTACCTTCTCGTCGCAAATATTTTGCTCATCAACCTCCTTATTGCCGTCTTTAACAATATATTTAACGAAGTCAATGAAGTCTCGCATCAGGTTTTGTTTTTATTTTGCTTTATTATTTTTAGTTTTACTTTTTAGTGAATACTGAAATCTCTATGTTTATAGCACATATTACAAGTCGACTGTAATTCCAAATAGATATGTTAAGCTTTTGTTTAACAGCAAAAATTTACAATTTAACCCTGAACTAACGTATAATAAATTATTGTCTTATTTGCAAATTAAGTACCTAGTGCTGCATGCATTTTCGTTCGTTTTATTACCGTACTGTATGTTCGTCGTTTTACATTCGTGTTATAATTAAATTACTAAAAAAATAGTCAAATCGATCACAGAATTCAAAATAATTCAACATTATATTTTTGCAATTTTGCTGCAAAACCCTAACTTTACTTTAAACTTCACAGGTATGGATGTTCCAAAGATTTACTGTGGTTATGGAATATGAACAAAAGCCAGTCCTGCCTCCGCCACTAATAATTTTTTGTCACATATACGCGACGTGCAAATGGGTGACGAGAAATGTCTCACACCAAAGGTTTCAGTACGATAATGGGCTGAAACTTTTCTTAGAAAAAGAAGATATGGAAAGGTTGTATGATTTTGAAGAAGAGTGTGTTGAAGGTTATTTTAGGGAACAAGTAAGCATCAATAATAATTATTGTCAGTAAATACATGCAATTATTGACTAGTAACAAGTTTTTATAATCTTGAATATGATTCAAATATGACATTAAAGCCGAATCACGTTTTGCAGGAGATTAAATTATCAAATTCTATGGAAGAAAGAGTGAGAAACACAACTGATAGGGTAGAACATATCACAACTAAAATGGAAGACTTAAATCAAAAAGCTAATTGCCAAATACAGTCAGTACAGGTAAGTTAAAGTAATATTAATTGAGGAGCTTACTATTTTAGAATAAAGTATTTTAGTATACGGAGAGCAGGACTAAGGAACTCCCGAGAAAGGAGATTAATTTAGAACTACTGTTTTCATCAACTAGAAATTAGAAAAGGTATAAGTACCTAATTTGACAACATCATTCTTTCAGAGCGTAGAGTTTAGGTTAAGAAAATTAGAAGACGTAGCAGAACAGACGATGAATCATTTAGCTGTAATACACCGGTTTATGGCCACACACCCGTCCTTGGTGAATCGAGGATCCACGGACACGCTGGGACCACCGCCTCCGACCTTCCAAGCTGCTAGTGCAAGACTGAGAACGACTAGCGACAGATCGGAGGTAAGCTTTTAAATATTTAATCATAAGAATCAATGTTACACAATGCGATGGCAAACATTTTATTAAGTCCTAGTCCTGGAACTTGAATAAACTTTTCAAAATAGTGATACTATTCCGATGATTAATCAGAGCAAGAGTCGTGATGATAATTGTAAAATTTCTTTAAAATTGGTTAATAAAGTTTTGTTAACACCAATCTTTCTAAATAATTATGAAGACTCTTACCACTACTTGCCATCGCATGACGATATTTTCATACAGAGAAACATTTATTCACTTAATTGTTTGAATACAAGACCTTTTGAAGAATGCTCTTTTCAGTGTTCATTTTACTAATGCAATGTTTTGTTATTCTGGCATGTCATTATTAACTGTCGATGTGTTTTGTTATGCCCTACTAAACTATACATTTATATCATTCAATGTGTCGTAAATCTCATTGTATCGGATTACCAAAACGTTTTGTCAGTTATACGCATAAATCAATATTTATGTATGTGAACTCAGAACTACCTACGATTTGGTAATCTTTTTATGCTTTAAGCATATCTGGTGATTTGAAAATATTTAATTTGAAAATATGATTTTCTTGCAAACATATTTTCTTTTGAATAACAAATAAATAAAATTCCTGCTTGATCATAATTATTGTTATAAGCGTCATCATCATCAATAATAAAATCGACGTTAAAGATAAACTCAATAAAAAATCGTATTTCTACACAAATATCAAAGAAAAATTTAAGTCACCCGTTTTCAAATCAACTCATACGCTCTCCATTGATGTGGCTAAACGTGGCAGGTGCTGTCGGACAGCGACACGGGCCCCACGCGCTTCGTCGTGCGCCCCGTGCAGGAGGAGGACGAGCGATCGCAACCCTCCGATGTAAGCCCAAGACCTTACCCAATGTCCCAACGAATACTGAATCAGTTATAACTTTATAAGTTATAATAAATGTGTTTGACACGCCTATTTCACCCCGCTGACTATTGTCGCTTGACATTGACAATTCACCAAACACTGCTGGTCATGGTCAATCAAGTAAACATTGATTAGGTTCGCAGATACGATCCAGAAATGGACAGGAAATTGTCAGTATCAGGTGTCGATTGTCAGCGTGGTGAAATAGGCGCCTTATAATCGCGACATTCGTTTGATCAAGATTTAAATGGGCTGCGTTCAGTCTCTAGAACATCACTGCAGCGTCTGTTATTGATATTGTTTCCTCTCACAGCGAATCACGAATCTTATGCTAGTTTCTTATCTAGTTTTGTTCTGACTTTCATATCATTGCTAATAACGTTTTTATTAACAATGATAGGTACGTTTTTTTTAATCGATATGCGTAAAAAAATAACAAGTAAACTTTTAGTTCTTTAAATGAAACGTGTTCGTTGGGACAATTCTTATAGAGCCTATAGCAAATAGATGAGTATTTCTTTACCTCCAAAATTCAAGCAAATATTAGAGCTTATGATAAAGAAAGCTATCTTATCGCAGAAACCCGTAAAAGCGCTTTGTGTCGTGTGAGACAGCACCATTTAAATGTATTCCTTTATACTTGTGTTGTGTGACCTTAGTGATTGCTGCGCTTATCCTCATAGTCTATTAACTGTTCAATCTGTTTTCATAACCGCTAATTATAATTTTTGATTGCAGACATTACAACCGACGGTAACAAAATGATTTAGTGTACATTTTTCATCCTCTTCCTATACAGGCATTTCGTTTATCATGTTTAGTTAAATTTCTTTTTTTTATTTAGTATGTATTTGACAATACATTTAGCTACTCTCACTCGTAATTCTGAAAAGCTTTGCGATAATGTGTAAATACTTCAGCTTGCCTTTAAAAATTTTGCATCGCTTATGTAAAATAGTAGACTCTTTTTAAACTTTTTTCAAGAAGCCCTGGGGACCGCGATGATTCAAATAGCTTGTCCTCCTTAGTTAACACCAAAATCACCTGTGCACCAGGACGAGATGCCCCACTCTGGGCCAGAAGCCCCGGGCCCAGGAGAGAAGGACCGCGATGGAGACTCCACATCCACGTCCTCGGGGGGCAGTGGTGCTGGACCGGAGATCACCGTCATCAGACCGCAACCGCCCACACCGGCGCGACAGAGGAGTTCGGAAAGCAATAGGACTGAACCTAGTGACGATAAAAAAGGTAAGATAGGACTTGATCATAGAAATTCATGAAATTTGCTATGTGAAAACTTGTGCGTACCAATTTTCTTTAAGATGCTTATAAAACAAAAAAGCTAGCTAACTTTAGCTTTTACATCTTTTAAAGATTACGTTTTATCGATCATACATATAGGTACCTACACCCAGCTCCTAAAGTGCATACCCACTTTTGAAGGTCGTCTTGTCACAATCGTTTGTATGTAATTCGATTTTTGTGTCAGTTTATAGAATATTTGCGTCATTAAAAGTTATATTTGCCTGTATAGTTCCATCGATAACTGATGATGCGTTCTTGGAAGTGAACGAGCCGCCAGCAGACCTCGCCAGCCTTCGGCCTAGAACCAACACAGCAGGAACCAGGAGAACAGCTAACGCTAGACGGTATGTATTGTAGTAATCTTCAGTGTTCTCCAATTATGCTATTACATGCTGCTCAAATAGAATCTGACTCAATATTCATCACAGTCCGTACGTTTCACGACGTTCTTAATATTATAACTCCAAATTCCAACTTCGGATAATTCACTCGCCTCCGTACGATGAAATGTCTATCCACTGGTGGTGGTGTATTGTGCTGTACTAATTAAATTCTAGGTTTACCAAGAGCATTCTGTTTATTTATTCACTATAGTGTAATTTGATGTTAGCAATTTGCAATGGAAATATGGAATTAATAGTCACTTTCACAATTAGAAAAGCAAACAATCAGAGTCAGAATCAGAGTCAGTCGAATAGGGGCCAAACTCGCCTCCTACCCTCCTGGTAGCAAGCGGTTCTGGTCCCTGTCGAAAGCGGTCGAATCCAACTTCTGCAGACCCACATTGCCACCTCTGCAGAAACCTGATGGGACACTGGCCCACTCCGCGACAGTGAAAGCTAACTTGTTTGCTTCTCTGTTTGCGAGCAATTCACGTCTAGATGCAGGCTCAAAACTTCCACCTACGCTACCTCATTGCAGTTCCTCTATGCAGAGAATTGCTATACATCAAAAAGAGGTACGCCGAGCTCTGCTGAATCTTGACGTGAATAAGGCCAATGGACCAAACGGTATACCTGCACGTGTACTAAAGCAGTGTGCGCCTGAGTTGTCTCCTGTACTGACACGCCTGTACCGCCTCTCTTTCCAAACAAGAACGGTGCCGAAATCCTGGAAGCTTGCAAACGTGCAGCCAGTACCCAAGAAGGGTAGTCGTGCTGATCCCTGCAATTACCGACCAATCGCCATTACCTCCATGCTCTGTAAAGTCATGGAAAGGGTACTTAACGGCAAACTGCTGGCATACCTCGAAGCAAATGATCTGCTCAGTGACCGTCAATATGGCTTTCGCCGAGGTCGGTCTACTGGGGATCTTTTAGCGTATGTCACGCACTGCTGCGGCGAGGCCATCGAGAGGAACGGTGAAGCGCTTGCTGTTTCACTGGACATCTCGAAGGCCTTTGACAGGGTTTGGCACGCAAGTCTCCTTAGCAAGCTTCCTGCTTACGGCATCCCTGCTGATTTTTGTAGCTGGCTATCTGATTTCTTGAGTGAACGGTCGATCAGAGTAGTTATTGATGGCTGCTCTTCGGACCTCATGGCCATTGACGCCGGTGTTCCTCAGGGGTCTGTTCTCTCCGCAACCCTTTTCCTGCTCCACATTAACGACATGCTGCAACCCAGCATTGTAGGTTATGCAGATGACAGTACGGTTGTTGAGAGATATTTGGCTAGTGCAAGGGACAGCAGGGAGGATATACGTTCACAGAGAGAGGCCATGGTTGAGCGAATGAACTTGACCCTTAGTCTCGTTTCCCAGTGGGGTGATGACAATCTGGTCACGTTCAATGCCTCCAAAACGCAGGCGTGTCTATTTTCCGCTAAACGGAGTCCATTCGACCTGACTCCTTCTTTCCGGGGTGCATCTGTACCTATTACCGACAGCCTGGAACTCCTCGGCATGGAGCTGAGTTCAGTCCTCGGCTTCGGCAGCTTCATTGAGTCTAAAGCACAAACTGCGGCCAGAAAGCTGGGCGTCCTAAATAAGGTGAGGCGATACTTCACACCTGGACAGCTTCTAACACTTTACAAAGCTCAAGTCCGGTCGTGTATGGAGTATTGCAGCCACCTGTGGGATGGCTCAGCTAAATACCAACTCGCCGCTTTGGACTCAGTGGAGCGCAGAGCCAGGAGGATGATTGGCGACAAGAAGCTAACGGCTAAGCTTCAGACTTTGGCCCATCGGCGGAAAGTCGCCAGCCTGTCGGTATTCTACAGGTTGCACTTCGGGGAGTGTGCCCAAGAGCTACACGAGCTCATTCCACCGTCCCCATTCTACCATCGGACTTTTAGACGCACGGCCGGTTTCCATCCTTACTTGGTAGATATTCCGCCAATTCGCACTAAGCGCTTTGCTTCTACTTTCCTTATGCGCACTGCCAAGGAATGGAATTCCTTGCCGGCGTCTATATTTCCGTGCTCTTATAACCCGGCAACCTTCAAATCAAGAGTGAACAGGCACCTTCTGGGCGAGCTCGCTCCATCGTAGGCCACGTCTACGCCTCGGCTAGTCTGTGGCCATGAGTAAACCCATGCATAATAAAAAAAAAAAAAAAAAAATCTTAAATCACAGTGCATTATCTTTCTAACCAAAATTTTAGCCAATGCAGTAAAAGTAAGATTTAAAATTACTGACTTCGACATAGACAATGAAGCCTGTTAGATTTATTAAATAAGATACTATCATGATATTCATTTCAGTCCGGTCCCATAACTATATTAGAGCGATCGAGACCGACCGAGATTGATATCACGTTGTAAAATATTTTGGAAATCTGAATATGCTTCGATTGTAGGGACTCACTGGGCTACTGTTGCTATAAAACTAGTCACATCGTAGCATCTGTCAGCAGCATGAGAATCGGCTGTATCATTATTTCGTTCATCTACTTTCAGAGTTAATTGTACCGTTACTTTTCTTTTACTCATGAAATTGGCAACAACTTTATTGATTTGATTGCAAAAATGACCATCACCATGATTGTTTTTAATTTTATTTTTTTGTTACTTGCATCTGTTAGGAGACGGTTATGGAAACAGTAAGTCAACTAGACTCATTTGGCGATTGGCTTAGCTTGTAACTAGCGATGTAGTTAGTTGTAGTGCCTTGTACAATATACTGTTTAAACATAAATAATTCACAATTGACCAGAGCTTACACACACAGTCACTTAACTGCTAACAAACTGCACAGTTTTTTGTCGCTCATTCTAGCGAGATGTCTGTACATTTTGTCATGTTTTTAGGTACATATCTGTCGTAATTTGCTCTTGTTGCCGTACATAATAGCATAATTTCAGAAGAAAGGTTTGGTTTAATACGATTGTTATGTTCCTTTGGTATGCCGACACATTTTGTGTATAATCTCTGAACATAACAGATCCATGCATTTGCACAAAAACGTTTATCAGCCTACGATTTCCTCTTATTGTTGTTTGCAATATGTATTTGCATTTTTGCGTGCTGCTAGCTAATTATCCTTAAAAAATTCAAAGGTAAGCTGTACGACATCTTCAAAAAACAGTACTTCAAATATTAAACGTATAATAATTTATACGTATAAATAATTTTCGTACACATATGAGATTTATTCAGATAAAAAAAAAACACTTTTCTATAAATACTCATTTTATCTGTCTATTACTTCTTCAATTGCCCACACTTTCCGAAACACTAATCTTTTACATGCACATACTACATTTAGATTAAGAAATCCGTTTTGACTCGTTTATTTGAACTGCTGATGTGGTCACCAGGCGTTCAGAAGGTGGCAACGACTGTGGCATGGGAGGGCACTACTCAACGCAGCATCTGGCTCCGAGGCGGCAGCACAGCCAGACACATTCAGAGCCTGACAACTCGGGGGTTGACGCTGGCTCCCTTCATAACTCTGTCACTGGCAAGTCAAGCTACAAATATTATAAAAACTTCAGGGATAACCAACAGTTGCTTTCGTTACTCGTTCGTCATCGGGCCGATAACCCAGTCCAGAAGCTCAACAAATTCACACATGTGACTTATGCGGCAAGAAGTGCCGTGCTTGGTTTGTATAGCCATAAGCGGAAATGCATTAGCCGTCTCAACTGCTCTTGAGACAGCGTTGCAACAATCACCCGTCAGGGATGTAGTGGCCATTGATAAGGAAGTTGAACTAGAACCTGTTGGGATAACGCGCAAGTAAAATTCCCATTGAATCTCCCTCTTGGATAATAATAAACATGCAAAAATTACACGAATATGTGAAAAATCAAACGATTGTTTGACTGAATGAGTTTTAAATCCGAATCTAATCCAAAATCGAGTTAATTGTACTCCGTATGTCTACAGGCCAGCAGTCCGGCTGGGAAGCGACCGGCGGCGCCACCGGCATGGGTTCAGGCCGGGCTCGGGTCGGCGGCGCGCCGAGATCTCTCCTTCTCGCCATGCACGAGTATACCAGCATCACCGATGAGCTGGAGACCGTGTATGGACTGTTCTCCCCGCCGCATACGCCGAGGTAGGGTCTACTTACCCAGGCCGAACATGGGTCAGCGGCGTGCCGAAGTAAGGTCTTCTTATCCAGGCCGAGCACGGGTCAACGGCGTGCCGAGGTAAGGTCTACTTACCCAGGCCAAGCACGGGTCAGCGGTGCGCCGAGGTAAGGTCTACTTACCCAAGCCGAGCACGAGTCAGCGGCGTGTCGAGGTAAGGTCTTCTTATCCAGGCCGAGTTCAGGTCAGCGCGGCGCGCTGTGGCCTTCGCTGCTAGCCAAACACGAGTACACCAGCATCACAGGCGAGCTGGAGACAGTGTATGGACTGTTCTCCCCGCCGCATACACTGAGGTAAGGTCTATTTATCCAAGTCGAGCTCAATTCGCTGTGCTGTACCTATGGGCTGGTCGCCTTGCCACATAAATATGACGAGGGAAAGTCTACTTTGTTGTAATAATATGCTACACGCAATTATTGGTGGCTTCCTGTTAGATTTACTTCTGGAATAGATGAGATTAAAAAAAACTATAGTGTGCTAGTGCTACAATTATGGATCAATGTATCGTTATCATAAAGCTAGGCCTGCTGCCTGCTGATTTATAATCAGGTATTTAAATATGATTAATAGGTACTACATAATATAAGAAGATGTACGTTTTCACTATGGAATACTAACGTAAAATCCATCAATACCGATTAGTATACATAATAACCCTTGTCTTTGTCTCGCTAGAACCCCCATCACATCCCGTCTGCTATCGCCCGCGAGAGCCGCCTCGCCCTCCATCCGCCGACGCCACGCCAGCGAAATGTCCAACCCGGAGTTCGCTCTTTACATGGAGAAGGAACATCTGCGCGGCGCCGAGGAAGATGACTACATCATTATGGAGAACCTCATTCAGCGACGGTGAGTCTGGTGACGGTATACGTGTTCATTGGCTTTCCTTACATTTGTGAAGTTTTATGTGCTTGATTAGTTTTCACTTCTAAGCTTCTAGGTGAAGAAACGATCTTTAGAACCGTTTTTATGGCAGTTTGTGGCATGGTCATTAAGTCATTTTTAACCGAGACCAAAAAAAAAGCAGAAGAGTATCTATCCGATTGTGTTTTTGAATTGTCATAATAAGATATATCAAATCCGTGATGCCATGAACTATCAGAAACCAAGCAGACCAAGATTCTGGCAAAAGCTGATTGCTTTTTAAGCATCGCGGCTTCGCACCATCATTGTGACTCGTCCAATCATGATAGCGAAGTGAAACTACAACCGAAACTCTAACTACCGTAGCCTAGAAATCGAGTCTGTGCTGCACAGATACGAGGAGGAGGCGGAGGGGGAGGGGGACGGCGAGGGGGAGGGAGAAGGTGGGATCAGCATCAGCGTGTGCGTGAACACGAGCGGGGAGGAGCAGCACGGAGCGCCGCCGCAGTCGACCACGCTGCTGACGGTCAATGACCGCCGGTTGCCGCATCAGAGGTATGTTGGTCGAGGTATAAGAGAAGGCTATTGTACGAAATTCCAGCGTGAACGTAGCAAAGAATAGTGGCATCTACGCCTCAGATGTTTAAGTTGGGGAAAGTGTGAAAGTGAAAGAAAAAGTTGGAAAAATTCTTACATATTCGTCACAACTTTTCTAACTTTTTCGGAACCTCTCATAATGATTGTACTTATTGATTATCTATTGACTTCATTCGTCGTTAAAAAAGATAGGTAGGAGGATCAGCGTAGATACTTCGGCCTTATTACACAATAAGAGAAAGAACAATTGCTGTTTCAATAGCCTTCTCAACACATGATTCCAATAGATAAAGATATTCGATAGTTATTTCATGCGCTACTGCATATCATGTAGAAAAACACATACAACAGCGATAGATAGCAGTGCATGATTAAAGCAAAAGACTCAATTGCATCTCATAAATCAGAAAAAAAAATTAAATGTGAAGAGTTAACTTAGATGTACTCTAGTATAAGACGTGGTGACAATTTGGTTGCCACATCAACTTTTTTTCACGATTCAAATTGCGGCCCCGGTGAATCGAGAATGAATAGTTAGACCAAGAAAAGTCTGCAGCGATTTTGATAGCCCACGCGATGCAAGTGTTATTTATACGTCATAATTTCATAGAAGTTTGACGTTTAAAATAACACTGGCACTACGTGGGCTATCATAATCGCTGCAAACTTTTCTTGGCCTAACTCTAGTCGCTCTACAATTTGACATCTTAGAAACATACTGGCAAGAAGCATGCTAGCATAGATTAGTATCATGCTAGATGCGTGTGAATACTGGCATGAAAATGCGACCATGTTACCGCCACAGGTTTTAAAAACAATTGACTAACTTGTACCATAGCCTAGAAATCCTCTAGACCGAGTTTAGAGCAATTATGTCATGCAACCGATAATGCCATAAATGCGGGGGACGAGGTGAGCGAAGTCCCGTGCCGTGATTGGTCCGTTCGAAGACACGGACGTCACACAAAGACACTTTCGACTAGGCCATGGAGTAAAATTACCGTATGCGTGGCAGAGGAGGTAGCGCGACTATGCTCAGTCTGGAGGATGTTTTGTCTGTGACTTGTACAGTCGCCGTCAGATATATCGGAGCGGCCAAGGTGTTCACAATATCTGAACGCGCACTCTATATAATGCCTTGACAATAGAGGCGTGTTCAGATATTTGTGAACACCTTGGCTGCTCCGATATATGTGATGGCGACTGTACCTATAAATTTTGTACACAGTTAACATTTGTATCAATGTGTAGACATTCTCTGAGGAGATCGTCAGCCATCGACAGCAGGGAGCTGCCGAGTCCGCTGCAGCCGCTGCTCGGAGACGATGCTTGCGGAGAGGTGCTGCTGCCCGTGCCGAGGCAACCTTCAGGTAAAAATGTTCAACTATAGCTCTGGCCAAAAACTATTCGCAACGAAGACCTATGGCGTATATTATGCCGGCAAACACCCATTGGCCAAGAAATCGCGACACGGAAATGGAGATGGATAGGACATACTATTCGAAGAGGGGAAACAAATAACGCAACCATCGCTTTCGGTTGGAAACCGCCGGACGGAAGCCGTGGCCTCGGGCGCCCTGTACACTCTTGGCAGCGGGGGCCAGGTCCGTTACAAATGAACTACGAGCGGTCGGGTTGAGCTGGAGCGAGGCCAGAGCGGTCGCTGAAGATAGGAGGGCGTGGCGCGAGCTTGTGAAGGCCCTTTCAATTTATTGAGACCCCAGCGGTCCATTAAACCATTTTTTTCGTTATATCCATCTTTGGCGCGGCCCTTAGAGAATTTAGTAACTGGAAACGCCCTGTGAAATCAAAGTTGCTAAGCGGGCGAGGTGTTCAAAATTACCTTGACACGATCTTATTCTCTTAACAAGAAAGTCGCGTCAAGATAATTTTGAACACCTCGCCCGCTTAGCTACTTCTGCTGCTGACTGTACAAAACAGTCTGCTAATTTTTGCGAGGGAGGGGCACTGGCAAAGTCCGGGATAACACTAAGTAAAAGAAGAGTTAATTGGTCTAAGACTTTTTTGCTTATCACCAGGTGACACCAACGCGTCCAGCGACATGTCTCTTTCGCACATGGTGAGCGAAAACCTGCCGCCGCGGCCGTCCATCGTGCTGGACTCATCGCAGCTGCCACGCCAGCGATCCGCCGAGCAGCCGCAGCCGCAGCCGCCGGGGCCCGCGCGGCCGGAGACCATGTGCTAGATGGTAAGTGTGCAAACTGTGGTGATCTGGCCTCCTTTTAGCTCTTTGGTTTTATAACATTTAAAATTCAATGTCATTCTTATGATTGTCAACGAAATGCATATACAAAATATATGCATGATTATTTTATTTCACAAACTGTGTCGTTGATTTAGCGGGGCGTCCAGCGACGTCCATATTAGACAAATGCAAACTTATGTGGCCTGCACGCTTCTCAAATCCCTTGGAAACTCGACGCTATACGCTGCACGCCCCGGTGCCTATATGTGTTGTCTATGATGGACTCGCCATAGTTGCGTCAGACATGTCTAAACATAAACTAAAGTATTTCCTATCAGAATAGAATAGAATACCATGTATTTCAGTATAAGTACACAGTTATACAATACATACACAAAAAGAAAAAAAATACTTGCACACTGTAACTACACTGAAAAAGGTGAACACTCAGCATAATGCCGGGTCCTACTGGAGTAGTACCTGACGCTGGTCTTTCGTGAACACCTGTAGGGGGCGTAGTTGCGCGCAGCTACCCATCCATCTCGTTCATCCGGTTTACTTATATTGATGTATAATCTTGTTTTTGTTTCTTCAGATCGCCATCCGAAATGAACACAACAATGCACCAATCATCAAAAGAGACCCGGAAACCAACTTATAAAAAATATTGAAGAAAACTGCGCAAAAGTATTAATCTAATCATAATCATAGAACACCAAAAATTACTGTTAGTATTAAAATTAAATTTTTGAGAGGTTTTCCATTTAGGGCCTTGTCGGAACCCCTTTTTCGGCGTTGAGCCATTCGATGTACTTACTCTTGACTGTCTGTCCCGTGTGATCTAGTATTAGACTGAACATAACACTATTCTAAATCAAGCCATATCCTTTGTAAACTCCACTAATTGTTAGCACGTTTAAAACTTTTAGATCGCTGTACATTTGCTAAGCTCCTGATTTGATACATGAACCAGTGTCTATTCACTTCAATAGCTCGGAAAAGTTTTGTTCGTCTTTCAAAATCTGCACGCAACGGTTTACTAACGCCTTTAAACTAGCGTCGAATTTTGTACGCAGGTTTTGAAAAATAAATTATAGTAACTTAAATAAATTTAATATAATTACATTTCAATTTTTTCCTGCGGTGTTGAGGTGAAAATGAAGTGCGTTACACTCGGCAACCAAATTGTTTCGCGTCTCTATAGGTATTTCAAAGCAGTGGCGTTGCATAGCTAGGCGTTGGCGAACTCGCCCTACGCCTCGCACTTGAAGGGGAGGGAACCATTTTATTACATTGAATTCATTGAAAAAAGGCCTTTACACATGCGATTTTGCCCGCGCCTTGATTGATTCACGATACGCCACTGTTTCAATGTAAGCACGCCAAACAACTTTGCAGCCTTGCGTAGCAAGGAATTATATCCTTACTTTATTAATAGTTACTTAAATATTAATATAGTGTACAGGCGACGTAGTAAGAACTGAGTGAAAGATTATCGACAATACATTCGTACATGTTACCTAACGAATATGGAACTGAGAGTAGCCTAGGATAGGTTAGTCCGGGGCAATGGAATATAATAATTGCAATTTAATTTTTGACTGCGCCAACGCTGAAATTGATCCTGCCGATATGAATAGCTTATTTAAATATCTGCACGAGCTATGGCCGATATGTTGATAAGTGTCAAACTGAATAAAATTGGGAACCTTCCTTTCTTTTCTATAAAAGTTTTGATTTGACTAGTACATTTTCACATAGGTACATAGTTATTTAAATGTGATGACCCCTTTTTCTATCGAGCACTATTTAATTGACTTAAATAAATCGAGACTTTTTTATGTATATCCTGGATGTATTCAGTACTTCGCGTTAAAAAGTTATATAAGTGACGCAACAAGACGCATTATGATATTGTAAATCAATAGTATAACAATTATAACGTCGGGTGACAAGCAAGAGTCACTAACTAACACCATTGAAATTATTGGACAATAAACCGTGTTACAAGTGTAATAAAGTGCATTGTTAGTTTAATTTTTTGATAGTACTTAGTGACTTTTGCTTGTCACCCGACGATAACTTGTATCCTATGACGAAACACTGATGGTGTTATTATTTTAATTTTTTTTTTACCTATTTAGTTTGACACTTATAAATGATTTTCGTATAGTTTTAATTTAAAATCACTGACGTTTTAAATTGTTGACCAATTTAAATGATTAAGCCGTTTTTTAATTATAATAAAATAATAAATGAAATAGCACTAAGTTTCAATCCCCAATAAAAAGGTCATCACAATGTGTTCAATTATACCAAATATTTTGTGCAAATTTTACCGTTTTATTATATTTGCAGTACAATTGAATATTTCATCTTTGTATATAAAATAGATTGAATACCAACGGAATGCTAATAGTGTTAATATTACCTTATAGGTTATTTAAAAGCATTACTGTTTATATTTTTATCTTAGTAATAATTAAGAAATCAAATGCAATAAATTGTTTGTTTTATAGATAATAATGAACGCATATCGTCATGTTAACATTTTGTCTAGTTGAACAAAATATATTATGAATTATGAACAGAAGCAATAAATAATGTTCATGAAAATCGGGTTATTAATTGTCTATTTTAATTGAGTAAATTCGGCTCTACCTCTAATGAAAAATTATGACTATATTATAATGAATTATTTCACCAATTAATCATCGGATATACTTGGTTAGATGGTACTTTTTACTGAAATTAAATTCTATATACACTATTTAATATCTTAAGTCAATTCTGTAATTATTGAGTTATCATTAATTAACGACCTCCGTATTTAATGTATGATTAGCAAAATAAAAGAATAAAAATCTTAATTAAAATCACTGGCCGAATGTACTTTAAAAATCTAAAGATTAATAAACCATTGAATAGATTAAACATTTAAGTACTTAATAGTTCCCTCTAATTGTCCCACGTCATTCCTACATTATTTGAGAAGAAAAAATATATAATAAGTATTATAATGACGAGATATAAAATCATATTCAAAAGGAATTGCCCTGTCATATTTTTGTTACGTAGTAAAAAATGAATTGTATACAATAATAATTTGTACGTATCAAAATATTTACAAATTAAATTATTTATAATACCTACATATCTCATAAAATAAATTTACTTTTTTGACGAAATACATTATTTATATGAGCACGAGAGAATAAAGTATCATTGAATGAAAAATATCATATATAATGTATGATGAAGTTGTAAATATTTACATTTTAATGTTGTTATTTTGTACCGATATGTATTGCATGTTAGGGCTGACAGCCTGACAAGTACCGTCTGATGCTTGTATTTGAGGCACAAGTTTTTCGTACACCAATTATCATATAGTATTGTTAAAGTATAGTAGTAAAAGATGAATCAAACCTCTGTAATAAATAGTCTATTGAATTGTAAACGCAAAAAGTAAATTAATACTGTTTGGAATTTTACTATTTACCAGGGATACACTAGGCGACAGGACGCGCAAGCGGGTTATTCGCGGACGGTCTAGAACGCAAAATGACTACTGTAACATTTTGCCTATATCGTTCTAAGTCTACATTGCGAACGGTCCAGAACGCAAAATGTCTACATCATTTTCCGTCGTTTTATCTTTACGTTAGCGACCGCGGGGCTCCTATTTTGTGCGGTTTGGCCTTCGGTCATTTGAAGATAACTAACGAACCTAACCTACCTGTGTGATTTAAAAAATTGGTCATTTTACGTTCTAGACCTGTCGCGATGTAAACTAAAAGCGATATAGGCAAAATATTACACTAGTCATTTTGCGTTCTAGACCGTCTGCGACTATAGTTCGTTTTTTTTAGCATTAGAAAGAACTCCACAGAAGCAAGCGTGCAGTTTTTGTCAGGCTCTTTAATTGTTATTAATTATTGAATTATCTAATGTAGCATGGTCAATACATGTAATTTACTTCAAATTATTACGGCTCTAAGTGCCGGATTTGGAACCACAAGCTTACTTCTGCGAAGTTCTTTCTAATGCTAAAAAAAAACGGACTATATACCGCGCCAGCGACGTAAGGTGAAGTGGTGCGACGTTGCGGACAGATGTTAATCTCCATCTGAGATGTTAATCTCAATACAAGTTTGCGTTTTAAGGTGGAAATTGTATGGAGATGACATTTGTCAGCATACCTAATCTGTTTAAAAAATGGTATATGTCTACCTTATTGTAGTACTTGGTCTTTTCTACTATGTCTATTTCTGCATCTCAAGCACAGCCTTAAAATTAGCTTGTGATTTTAGTACTTTGAGAAAATTTCAGTTACGGTTTGAGTTTAGTTTTAACTGAAAAGTACGTAGTTATAAGTCAAATGCAATATTTAACTATGTGTACGTAAAATGTTCCAATCAACTAGTTTTATGAGCTAATAAGATTCGAACATGTAGACTTAAAATAACTTATAATTTACAGTTTCAAAGGTGTTACCGCATTTATCAATTCGAATCGGCTTGAGCAAATTGAAACTCTTGAAACTTCAATACGTCTCTCTTCAATACGGCACTGGGTTCCGTCGTTCGTTTTAGCGCTCTTATGCTCATAAGCAGACATATAAATAAATTAAAATTAAATTTTATTTAAAAAAGTAATTTTTATCGCTTTTTTGGTGCAGCGGAGTGGTGTTAGAGTCAGACCAATAAAAGTCTGCAGCGGATTTGATAGCCCACCCACTCCACCCAGGACAAGTATTATTTTAAACCTCAAACTTCTATGAAATTACGACGTATAAATAACACTGGCACTGCGAGGGCTATCAAAATCGCTGCAGACTTTTATTGGTGTAAACAATTCTAACCCTAATGATTATTTAGCGTTAATTATGTTAATATTAACCTTGATTTACCATTTCAGTTGAAATTGTCTATACCAATTCCGTTAACACCACTCCGCAACACCGAAAAAGTTATAAAATTTACGATGTCTGCTCATACATAAGGCTCACGATCGAAACTATATACCTATACGTAGCAAGTTCGATGAAATTTAAATCATAAAGTTGCATGTTTTGTATTGTAATGTAATTACTAAGTTAGTAATATGTTCAACTTTCAAACAAATCAAAATCAACTCTATTTCCTACACAATACGTTCAAATCCACTGGCAAATTTTGGATATCTTGGGCTGGACCTTAGGAGGTTATGACATGCACACAGAGATAGAGCTTTTTCCTGACGGCCTAAGCCAATTTTGTTTTAATAAATATGGTGACACCTGTTGGCGCAATAACTTCTCAACATTTGCGATTGCGACGTACCACGGATACAGGTACCTTAACGCGGTTGGGGCTTACGCTATTATTAACGCCGCTCCAATAATATTGCGGCGCTATGCGACGTAAGCGCCAGCCGCCATAAGGTACCTTTTCCTGTGGAACATCACATTTTACATGCTACTCAAAAGTACTAAAATAACAAGCCCTTGAAGACTAAACCTATGAAGGTACTTAATTTATATTGTCTTACCTTTTATATTTAGCAAAATTATGAATTTGTATAATGGTTTATCCTTTTTGTTTTATCTAGATTTGTTTAATCATTCTCAGAGTGATAGTAGTACTTCGTCTGTGTTATGTAAACATAATGTACAATAATACAATAAATATATTTGTGATATTAAAATGCGTTTTATTGTGTCCACGATATTTTTGTAAGTTTGTGCCAATCTTCTTAGATGTAGGCGTTACTGAAACAATGAATAAATACTAAAATATTTTTTGGCACAGACCAAAGATTGACTTTTACAAATTTCATCAGAAAACAAATTGATTTCAATCTGTCCACACAGATAATTTAATCACCAATATTATTTTAAAACACTCGGAGTTGTTTTTAAAGTGACAATTAACCGTACAGTGAGTATCGTTACTTACCTACCCACAAATGTACAGATAATTGTCATTGACAGATGTCAATTGTCAAGCCAGTAAAATAGATCTGCAGCGATAATCATGGTCGTATTTTTATCACCTGTCATGCCGTGATTCACTTTCGCACTTACGTTATTTGTTAGTACGTGACAGGCATGGTGACAGGTGATAATAAGTTTTTGGCAAAAATTTCATTTTTGGTACAAGCTTTTATTGCTGACTGTACTTTTTTTTCCACAAGCAACTAATACTCATCGAGACAATTCTAAAAATCCCAAACACAATTAGGTTTAGTTGTTTTATCACAGAGTTCCTATGGCCACCTCCGCCACCTCCGGTCTCCATGATCAGATCAGCTCAATGACACCATAATATTGCATTGTCATCCGATTTATACAGTCATGCATGCAAAATTTCAGCTCAATCGGAAACCGGGAAGTGGATCAAATTTAACTTGCAAGATTTGAATACAGACAGACAGACAGACAACGGTCAAGTGAAAGTAAATAAAAGCTTGTAAAAAGGCGACCATCGTAGCATCTCTGAAGTAACTAAATGACTAAATGATGGTCAATAAGTTTCACCTCCATGTGCTAGCAATTTAAGTCCAGTTTCGATTTAATCCTCGCCTGGAATTGCAGTATCCCCCTCAATGCTGTCAAATCTTTCTGCACTCTAACGGCTGTGTCTCTCACCAGGTAAGCCTTTTGTTTGACAGCCTCTTTCCAATAACCTTGATAAAGGGATAACATTTTATTTAATCATTATGGCTTGCAAAGTTATAGTAAACGCGCCTACGATTGACGTGGTACCTGTACCTACTGAAAAATATTTATAATATTAGCTACTCGCCCCGGCTTCGCACGGGTTTCACAAAACCTTAACAAATTATACACCTAAACCTTCCCCAAGAATCATTCTATTTATAAGTGAAAACCGCATGAAAATCCGTTTAGTAGTTTTTGAGTTTTCGCGAACATACATACACACAGACAGACGCGCCGGGGGCTTTGTTTTATAATTTGTAGTGATTCTAATAAAAAATACGAAATAACTGATTGTTAGTTTTACATTGTATTCATTTAAAAACAAAGTTTAAAATAAAGAAGTTTACTAAGTATGTATGGGAATAATTAACAATTAAAAATATGTACAATTACTAGATTACGCCGAAGCTAAATAAAAGTGTGTAAATCGGGGGGCACGGCAGTGCCCCCGCCAAGTCGAGCGCGAAGCAAACACTGCCGTACCATCCTTTACTGGAACCATTTCGCCGCATTTTCAGGACCCTATTTGAGAACCTCTGGATAAGACCAGAACGCAGAAATTTTGGTCATCCAGTAAGCTATAATCACATACTTAAAATCCAAAATTTCAAGTTTGTAGGTCATTTAGTTCCGAAGGTAAGCGAAAGCAAAGTTTCGCATTTATGAAACTCACTCATGATCATCAGAATAGAACTAGTACTTCCCATAAACTCAGAGAGCTGAAATTTGGTACAGAGTTAGGGTTTAATGGCCACATAAAGGGAAAACCTAAAAATATTGCAATATCAGTCACGTTTTTAAGATCTAAGAACTGCATAAGTAAGTTTGTAATCCCATATAAATATATGATATTACAAAGTTACTGTTGCAGTTCCTACAAATAGTAGGTAAAGTAAAGGTACACTACGATGTACGATGTGAGTATGAAAGAAGATATGTTTAGTTATGATATGTGTATACATAGTATGGGTATGAGTACCCGAAAAGAAGGACTGCCTACAAAAAGAGATGAGATCCCATCAAAAACATTACATGTAAAAAGGTGCAGGCATCAGTGCCAGGGGGTGTTAAAACCGTATCAATAAGATATCTTTAATTTGTAATACGTATAATGACTTGGCCATCGCACGGCTGCATAATGACAAAAGGATCATCGTCACCTATTAAAAATAATTCTAATTGAACATAACGCTAGCGCTAATTGCAGTTTGAGCATTACACATAATTTACGAGTACGGTACGAGTAAAGCATTATGTGCGATTGCCAAGTCATTATATGATGATTAGTGACGGATTACTGATTATTATTTAATTATTAGATTTAATGAATGGGCAATACGAAAAACTGTTGCTACTGTACAAGAATCAGAACCGGAAAAAAAGAAAAGAAAGATTTGTAATAATAAAAAAACTACTCCTAAAAAGAAAAAAAATGTGTTAAATAAGAAAATCTAATCAAATAAATCAATATGCCCACGTTTCTACAAAAAGAAGTGAAATCCCACCAAAAACATTCTGTAAAAAACTAGCCAAGTCTCGATGGAGCTGCTTGTTTATCTCTAAAAAGTAATGAAATCTAGACAAAGTCGTGCCAAGTCTAAGGTTCCTTACTGCGATTTCTTTATTATCTAGACACGCGGCAGCGTGTCAAGCCAAGTTCAAGCAAAGGAACTGGCTAACCAGCGCCAAGTGTAATATTACACGAACCACTTGGTGCCACTTTTGACCCTTCTATAACTCAAAACATCTTTAACATAAACACATAAAACTACGTGTGTTTAATTATATCCATAAGGACATCTAGAAGCCCAAATTTCATGAAGCTAGCTCAAACGGTTATAAAGATATGAAGGTCAAAAAGTCGTAAATTTTAAGACTGACTGACATACCTATAGTACCTAAACCTAACCTACTTCCAGATGACCTAGAAGGATGAAATTTGGAATCCAGCTCAGTTATTGTGTGAAAGCGTAGGAAAAAATCTAAAAATAAAAAAAAGTTATAAAATAAGGGGGGTCCCCATACAAAAAAACCATTTTTTATTGTGACTGACATATAAGTACCTAAACCTAACCTACTTCTAGATGACCTAGAAGGATGAAATTTGGAATCCAGCTCAGTTATTGTGTGAAAGCGTAGGAAAAAATCTAAAAATAAAAAAAAGTTATAAAATAGGGGGGGTCCCCATACAAAAAAAAACATTTTTTATTGTGACTGACATATAAGTACCTAAACCTAACCTACTTCCAGATGACCTAGAAGGATGAAATTTGGAATCCAGCTCGGTTATTGTGTGTAAGCGTAGGAAAAAATCTAAAAACAAAAAAAAGTTAATAAATAGGGGGGGTCCCCATACAAATTTCTTTTTTATTGTGACTGACATATAGTACCTAAACCTAACCTACTTCCAGATGACCTAGAAGGATGAAATTTGGAATCCAGCTCGGTAATTGTGTGTAAGCGTAGGAAAACATCTAAAAATAAAAAAAAGTTAAAAAATAGGGGGTCCCCATACAAAAAACCTGTAATACGCGCTAAACAACCGGCCAACGGTGTGTCGTTGGCGGCGCGCGGCACCACATAATTAATACAAAGAACAGAAGTAAAAAACATGCGGCGGAAACACAAGAAAAAACATTAAATCTCAATACCTGCCTAGTTTTCTTTACAAAAAGTATTGATATCCCATCAAAAACATAAATGTAAAAAAGGAGAGCCAAGTTCAATACAAAAATTATGCTTGGCTGTGGGGTTCGCCGCAAAAAGAATGAAGATCTAAATGAGTGCCAAGTTCTATGCAAAATCCAAATCCATGTATTTATAGGAACAAAATAACATTATAAACAAGTATTAAACTCTATTTCTTTGCTTTATTGGATACCTATAACAATTGCTGTTATTTAAAAAAAATGTGAGATCTTAAAGTAGGTTAGATTTGGCTTGGCCAGTTTTTATCAGAATTACAAAATATATATGTTGAATAACTTTATAAAATGACTGATGTAATGAAAACTGGCCAAGTCAAATCTAACCTGCTTTAAGATCTCGCATTTTTTTTTAATAACAGCAATTGTTATAGGTATCCAATAAAGCAAAGAAATAGAGTTTAATACTTGTTTATAATGTTATTTTGTTCCTATAAATACATGGATTTGGATTTTGCATAGAACTTGGCACTCATTTAGATCTTCATTCTTTTTGCGGCGAACCCCACAGCCAAGCATAATTTTTGTATTGAACTTGGCTCTCCTTTTTTACATTTATGTTTTTGATGGGATTATAGTTAATGTTGTGTGACTTGGCCGTTGAAGGGTACACAAGGGTACAAAACCAGGTGCTCCATGACACCATTGCACCAATCTGTCGCCAGAACCGCTACCCATTGACGATGGAAAATTGCCACTTGGAAAACGTTGATTCAATAACCAGTCAATTGTAGGCTTGATAAAGCTGCGTATTTCAATAATACTTATGTATGGGCGAGCCTGAAACAAACACTTCTTTTTGGTGCAATGGCAGATTGGTGCAATGGTGTCATGGAGCACCTGGTTTTGTACCCTTGTGTACCCTTCAACGGCCAAGTCACACAACATTAACTATAATAATAAAGAAATCGCAGTAAGGAACCTTAGACTTGGCACGACTTTGTCTAGATTTCATTACTTTTTAGAGATAAACAAGCAGCTCCATCGAGACTTGGCTAGTTTTTTACAGAATGTTTTTGGTGGGATAATACATACCCGATGTCATTGCAATTAATAACATGATGACTGATATAAATAAAATCCTCATGATCGTGAGTGACCAAATGCCTTTGAATTTAAAAATAAAAGTTAAATATCTTGAAATTATGCAGCAATAAACACATGCGAACTAATCGATTATTAGATCGTTCTCGGGTTACATTTAGCGGTTTTTTAATTATGTACCTAATTAATTTTAATTTAACCGCGGTTTAGGAGAAATTTCGCATGCTCCGATGCCCAGGGTTCGGGTTATGCCCACTTCTTACCACCAAATTGTTACCAGTGGTAACAACTGAAAAAAAAACATCCCAGTCATTACACTTGGTCACATTGGCGGTAGTACTTTTGTCAGTACCTATATTATATACGTTACATTAAAATATTTTATTGTAAACAACTGGGAATAAAAGTTCCTACTAGCTACCACCAATAATAATTACTAAGATTTTTTTTCTCAGTTATTACCACTGGGAAAATGTGGGAAAAATCCCATTTGTTACCACTGGTAACAACTTGGTGGTAACTAGTAGGAATAATCCAGGTTTTCTCGAAAGACTTACAGTATGGAATTCTTCAGTAAAGGAAACTGTTGCAAAAATTTCCAGGCGACCATATGACCGCTTATCATCAGACTGGCTACACACACTGCCACTGCTACTGGGTTGGCTGTGCTTTGGCACAGACTTGGTTTAATATGAAATGGGACAATCGCACATATACAGGGCTTTTTGGTACAAGCTATTATTTCTGACTCTATTTTCTTCCCAAAGGCAACCAACTCGTCGAAACAGTTTAAAAAAATCGGGCAAGTGCGAGTCGGACTCGCGCACGAAGGGTTCGGTACCATAATGAAAAAAAAAACGTAAAAAAAATGCAAAAAATAAACGGTCACCCATCCAAGTACTCTGGCCACGCCCGACGTTGCTTAACTTTGGTCAAAAATCACGTTTGTTGTATGGGAGCCCCATTTAAATCTTTATTTTATTCTGTTTTTAGTATTTGTTGTTATAGCGGCAACAGAAATACATCATCTGTGAAAATTTCAACTGTCTAGCTATCACGGTTCGTGAGATACAGCCTGGTGACAGACAGACGGACGGACGGACGGACGGACGGACAGCGAAGTCTTAGTAATAGGGTCCCGTTTTACCTTTTGGGTATGGAACCCTAAAAAACTAGCACAATTAGGTTGCGCTATTTTATCACAGAGTGTATATGGCCACACTTCCTGTCTCCATCGTCTCAATGGTAGCATAATAAATGCATTATAACCCGAAAGAAAATTGTGCAAAATTTTAGCTCTATCAGAAACCGGGAAGTGGGAATTTTAACTTGTACAAATAGGTAAGTACGTAAAGTGGCAATCTCCAGTATAATGGGGTACCTAAAGTTTTATGAGTTTTGTAAAGATGCAAATAAAACACCCAAAACAGAAGCGCAAATTAATTTATTTGTCGTCCGCTTGTTGTTATCCTTGTATTCTGTTCCAACAACATAAAATTGCATGTTTCTAATCCAATATCCATAGATAGCTTTACTGAAACCATAATTAGGTAGTTAGTAGGTAGTGAGTTAAAATATTTTTAATTTGTTATTTATTGAAGCAGTAACAATCTTGTGGGGCCTGGCCAAGATGGCCTAGAAACTCTAAGATAAAATAAAACTACCTAAATAACGTCAGTGTTATCTATCTCTATCGCACTAATTATGTAAGACTGATAGCTAGAGACAATAGCGTTTAGATTCAGCCCGTGAAAAGTCTGCAGCGATTTTGATAGCCCACGCAGTGCAAGTGTCATTTTAAACATCAAACTTCTATGAAATTATGACGTATAAATATTACTTACACTGCGTCGGCTATCAAATCCACTGCAGACTTTTCTTTGTGCGACTCTAGTTTCGTTTACAAACGATTGTCATCTTAGCTACGTATCCAGGGGACTCCTGAACCCGGCCGACTCTGTTGTCCAGAATCACGATTCTGATTTAACAACTTGTGTTGGTTTTGAACTAGTTATGATAAGACCTTGACGATTGTCATGCTGACTAGCGCGTATGTCATACTAAGGGCCAGTTGCACCAACCACACTTGACAGACTGATCAACGTCACTCAGCAGTGAACTATGAAACTTCCCATACAATAAAATTTAGCGAACGCTTTAACGATGACAGGCGATTTGGTGCTTACGGTATGACCATGTGACCAGACCTTATAAAAAATACTTCACGGAAGGATCTCAGGTAAGTTCAGAGGGCATACCGGGGCTACGTTTTTATGGGAAAGCCGACCTCCACTATCCGCCTAAAGGATGATTCACACTAGACCGGGCCGTGCCCGAGCCGAGGCGACCGACATGTCATTTTCCATAGCGGCTGATAGGTAATCACGTGGTGCTTTCCATAGAAAACAAAGCGCCGGATGCTCCGGCCCGGCCCCTGGCCCGGTCTAGTTAGCCCGGTAAAGTTAAATTTGTGTTTCAGGAAAGTAAATTATTAAATTACTTCTTTAAATTTTTGTTTATTTGATCTCAATTTGTTTACTCTTAATTTGAAATACAAAATAAATTCTACCTACTTATAACGTAATGATGTGTGTATAGCACAAGGATGTAAATACCTTATTTAGCGTAATCACACGCAAACAGATCTTAAATAATTAATTTAAAACATAGTTTTTGTATTTGACTTAGTAAATACGTATATATGATATGCGTCAACCTTAATGTGCAACTGCTACGGTTTTGCTAGCTCGATTGCGAGGTATGGCATCCATAATGACGTTTCAATACTGTCAATAGGTAATCTCACCTCGAATTACGAACAACTTAAATCCAGTTTAGCTTTACTGCGATCCTGAAATTTGAGTATCTCCCTCAATGACAATAAATTTTGGTATACTCTTTCGCATGTTGCTTTGACCTGCGTTGCCTTTACTTTGAGGTCGCTTTGCCAGTCACCTAGTTAACAAATATAAATATGTATGTATAGTAACATTCGGAATCGGTTTTTTTCTTCATACAAAAAATGCCGGTATTTTTACGTTCTTTTTCGTTCTTTGGTTTAATATTTCATTTTTAATGGGACAATAATATGAGCATGAAGTAATTAAAAGTATTTTGATAATTCGGGTTTTTTGAAAAAACAGGTTCCGAGCCCTAATGTGTCTGTGCGGAAAGAGAAAAGTCGTGGAATGTATTGGGCCCCATATCATTTATTTATTTTTGACAGAAACTTTGACAGCAACACATTTGTATGAAAGGTTGCTAATACGCTCATAGTTTTACTGACCGTACAATTGGCACTAAGTTTGGTATTTGTACATTTTCTTTGCGCAATAAATTACTATTCTATAAATAAATTAACTAATTGGTAAATAAATGAAAACTAGTAAGGTAAAATTACGCACCCGATACCATTGAAATTATTAAAACAAAGGTCATTGATATAAATAAAGTTTTCATAATGGCGGTAAACAAAATAAATGCCTTCAAAGTAAGTGCACCGTGAACAAAGTTTTGCACAGAGCAGAAAAAAATGAGAGTCAATCATACAGAAAAAATACACATATCTACATCAGCGCGGATAAATTGGTTATTAAATTGATTTGGGGTTACATTGAGCGGCTATTAATAATATTACTTCATTTGAATTTACTGCGTAGTTTTATCAACTAACTCTTCGTCCCATTACACACTCACACACACGCACACACGCACGCACGCACGCACGCACGCACACACACATACACACACAAAGGCACACATTACCAGTAAATAGTCGAAAAGCGTCTGCTATTTTATCTCTTACATGACTGCGCCACTTGCACCATCCCACTAATCCGGGGTTAACCGGTTAAACCGTTAACCCAGTGTAAAGTTGTACTCTGGTAACCATGGTAACTCCAGGTTTAACCGGCTAACCTCGAGTTATTGGGTTGGTGAAAGTGGCGCTAAGGTTACAAAGTTACAGAAAAATAGCACACCTTTTTTATCTCTGCAGATCGTAATTTTATAATCTGGCAAACCCATCCAAATTAAATTTTCAATGTAAAGACAACCCTACGTTGCGCTTTTTTTAAATTTGCCGCCTTCTTCTACTAACTGAAATAAATGGCTTGCCAAACTATATTTAAGCGTTATATTTTCCTTTGGAATTATGGCTAAAACTTAAAAAATGTTGTTGTGCATATAGGGTGGTATCCTGACAGGTGTTAATAATTAGAGATGCACCGGATATCCGGTTACTATCCGGTATCCGGCCAATCCGGCCATTAATTTACTATCCGGCCGGATACCGGATAGTGACATACTATCCGGCCGGATACCGGATAGTAACATTGCTTGATTTCGGAGTAAACAAATTGGATTTAAGAATCAGACACGGTCATAATCGTACTTGTTTATTATTTTAAAACAATTTTATCATTCCCCTGACTTGCACGCGCACTCATTTCGAACCTAGAAATGAGTCCGCGCGAACGTTTACTAGGAAACAGGTCAAACCATCAAAATGCGCACCTAAAAATCCGAAATGTAGGTATAGTTCCGCTGGCTGGATATTCGGCGGCCGGATACCGGATATTCGGCCGATGGTCAGGCAGAATATCCGGTATCCGGCCAAACAACTATCCGTTGCATCTCTATTAATAATGCACACAAATTTGAAGCGGAATATCATTTATTCAATGTTGTTGTTGTATCATAGTTAAAGTACGAGGTTTTAGGCAAGTCCAATTATGTTAAATGTAAGTAGAAAATGTAGAAATATTCGCCGTAATCGGGTGAGTCTCGACAGCTCAGTTGGTAGAGCGGTAGGCTTGTGATATAAAACAGCAAGTTAAAATCTCACACAAGTGCGTCGTACGCCCAGTACCTTAGCCTTTTAGATTTCTGCTTTTTGTTAGGTTTTTTCGGTAGACATATTTGGTTTCCTCCGGCTAATTTTCTCAGCTTGTTGCGATTCTGATTGAGTTTCTTCATGCACTCGGTAACTTTTGTCTCGGTGGCATTGTGGTACTGCATCGTTTTCAGCAGGGCTGCAACGTCGGCCTCTATGTCTATAAAGGCTAGGCGAACCTCCTCCAAACCTTGCTCAAGCTGAGCTGAAATAATGATAAAAAGACTTGATCCACCCAAACCACAGAATAAATAATAGTTCATAAGGTTCACTCTCTAACAAACGCGTCTATTGCGACAGATATGACCGCGTCCGTTCCGTAGCGGTGCGCGGCAATTACTACGGCTAGACACCAAAATTGGTGTGGGCAAAATTGGTTGTAGCGACGCGACGAAATCGCGGAGTGAGCCACGCCTGGTAATGTACCTACACTGTACAGTAGCGTCTATATAATGTACCCTTACCCCGAATTTTACAGACGTTCGATAGCGAATGCGTTAAATCAAACGCTGTGCATCTCGCTGGCACCAAATGTCAGTACGAGGGAGGTGCAATGTCAATTCACGCATTTGCTAGCGAATATGTCAGTGTTAAACTCATGGCAAGGATATAGGTAAGGTAGCCCAACTAACATTAGGCGCTAAATTTAAGGGTTAGAAGAGATTTATATAAGCGCCTATTTACTCTTTAGGTGTTGATAGTGCTCTAAAAATAGGAGTTTTAACCCCGGATTGGGCACAAATTTTATCACCATAAGATTTATAACAGTGCTACATTAGGGTTAGCGGATAAAAAAAGAGACATAAGAGCGGTATAGTGGAGCTACAATAGTGTTAATTATTTCTTTAGGAGCTAGATGGGTTGCATATAGGTGACTACAAACTGTTGTAGTAGAAGAGCGCTAAAGTAGTGTTGTAATAGCGTTGATTAAGTACTTAGGATTTAAAAGGGTGCCAAATAAGCGAATACTAACTATTTGAGTAGTAGTGTAGGGCCATATAGATGATACTTTCAGCTTTAGATGATATATTAGCATTTAAAGTCAATATTTGTAACACTCAAGAAGGTAATTGCACATTTTTTCCTTAGTCCTATCTGCTTTGGTTGCAGATGTTTCCATTTTGTATTATTATTTGTAAGCTTGCTCTATGACAGCTTGAAGTAAAATGTAATGGCGGATAATTAAAAGCAAATAATTATTTTAGTTCACTGATGCAGGAGTTATCTGCGGGTTTATGATGGCGAAATTAATTACACTGTCAAAAACTATATGTATTACTAACAAAATTTTAAAGGGCCTCTGATCCTTTGCATATTTATCTGAATATAATATTTTTTTATTTGTGGTCCACCGTATTTATTTTCGAAAAATTACTCAATATACGTGAAGTCCGGTTTTAAATATAACAATACTAACATTAGGTCAATATTGAGTAAAAGTATCGATTTTTATGGAGTATTTACGTTCTAATTAATAGTTTTTTCTCAAACATGCAATGAAATATTGATGTTATATTCCTTATAATAGGCTGCGAAGTATGACGTTTCAGGTGCGGCTAGGACAAAAGGTCGTTAATGGAATTTCATACACATCTTGCAGGCCTAGGCCGGCAAAGTCCTCTTTTTTAATTTTCATTTCACAGATATTTGTGACACAGCATCGTGGCATTCATCCATTAAAAAAAACTAGAGGCAGTATTTGCTTTATGGTTCGTAATGACACTCTGCCACTACGCCTATAAAAAAAAAAACAATGTTTGCTATAATTTGCAGTTTTATTTGTATAAAATCAATATGAACTTAATAAATAATACATTCTATAATTTTATAATTTTAAATTATAAATTTAACTACACAAATAAAAACATTTAAAATATTTCATCTAAACGTTAGCGGTGAAAAGGTCTACTCAAACACTACGCGTGTTATATTTTTTTAATTGTTATGGAGGTAAAGTTGAAAAATATTCATTCTGTTTTATTGGATTTATGGTGCGTTGTTGATTTTTTGACTTTAATATGAGTTCCGACGAAATAATGAAATTAATATTAATTGTAACCGTAGGTGTTGGAATTGGTAGCGGAAGCAGAATTGATTTTAAATAACTTGCTGCCTCTGCCGCCAAGTCAAAGACGAAGTATGTATAATGGTAGCTTATGGCAATTTTATTATTAGAGAAAGTAAGAAAAATGGCTTACAGTTTATTAGAAACAGTTTTGTGGCATATTTTAAATGAATGTAAACAAATTCGTCAACACTGTGGAAATTATACTTATTTACTCCATGCATAAAGCAACGATGTATGTGAAACATGATATCTACATTGAAGACTATGTAAACTTATGTGACGAAAACGACAGTCAGACGGATACAAGGCGAAAAAATCAAAGATACATGAAAATATACGGGTAGTAAAAATACACGACTCGTGTAAAACTACAAAAATAATACATCTTTTTATAACCCAATCGTTAGAATGTGTCGTCAGTACAATGATTTAGTTTCACAATATAGAGACATCGATATTTTCAACTCACGGCTAGCAGTTTTCAAGAGGCAAGTCATTAGTGTTCTTGGCCACCATACTACACAACAACAATAGTAAGCAATTTAACATGTTACGATCATTTATGTAATTTAAAAATTTAGTATGTTTTAAGATATTTTGTGTTTTTTTTTTATAATTTTAGGATAGTTTTTGCTCGTTGTTACTTATTGTTCTTGCTGTGCTCACTAATTTTGGATGGCATTTTTATACAAAGCCTACCACTTTCATTGTAATCATGCATTGAATGTCGTCTGTATAGTGTGCCTTATGAATAAAATAAAAATAAAAATAAAATAAAAACATACGCGTGATAATGATATAGGTACGTGTTGGTTATATTTTGGGAGTAAATAGTTTACTTTTTTTTTCTATAAATAAAACTTGGGTTTCGTGGATTTTTTATTTTATTTATTTCATTGCTACATACCTCGGCGGGAAATGGGGTTGCCCGCGCTCAGACCTATCCGATGTCTATATGTCATCGGCCGGCAACCCCTTTCGTCCCGGCCTCTGTAGTAATGTACTATTGTTTTGCTTATTGATTCATCGGTCATCTTAACATGGCGCTATAGGCTTAGGTTCTAAGTAATACTCTAATAACAGTATAAGATGTACTAAGGTATTGAATAACGCTCGTCTGCGACTGCATGATCGATAATGGTGACTCATAACTTCTCTTTTCGACTGTAAGTGATACAAGAGAGTTAAGTAGCGATTATGATACACGGAGTTATAAAAGACTTTTTATCGCCTGTTTAGAACCTTAAGTGAAAATTGCAGCTGCTTGTTACTCATATAGATATTAAGGTGGTAGAATTCACTTTGAGCTATAACACCAGCTGCTTAAGATGCATTATAGCGGCCAAAACGGCTACTGTGGATCTTAAAGCTATACATGGACCTCTTAAAGACCTTGATGTCACCAGAGCCTGTAAGCTTAGAATATGTAGCTATTCTACAGCCGTTCTATGTCTTTAGGTGATAAAATAAGTGCTAAGTGTCGCTTAATTGTTTGTTGGGAGGGGTAGGTAGGGGTAGGGTATGGGTAAGGGTAAAGGTAGAGTATTAGTTTTTTAGAATATATTCGTACACGGCGCGAAGAACATGATAAATGGCGAGAAAAAATTTAAACTTAAATTTTAAGTTCAAATTGGTTCAGATATTTAATCTCGAGTTAAAGAAGTCAGTCGCGGGCGACAGACACGTAGGTACAAATCAAGTGAAACAAGGAAGGGAAGTTTCCATTGTTTACCTTTATTGCATGCTGAAATCAATAAATATTTTATTAAATCACATATCACATCGCTCCTTGAGAAACATAACGTCATTATCCAAAAAATGGGGTTTTTGAGTTAATAACGCCATCTAGCTCATATGATCGTAACGCACGCAATACGAAGACACCTATCGCCCTAGCTCTATTAGAACCGCCAGAGGGCGCTAATGTCGTTATGGCGAATAGAGGGAATAGGTGCCCGTCTCATAGGAACAATGTCATTAAAGGGAAGTAAATTGTATTTTTTTGCTTAGTGACGGTTTTCTATGAGATTCAATGGTAAGTACGTCAATTTACATAAGAAATAGTGTATCTATACGTACTATGTCACTTTAAACTTATAATATGGTATCAAAATCAAAACTCAATTTAAAGCAATATCGTACTTTTCCCATTAAGGACACTTGTACTTTTGAATTTAATAGAATAGAATAACGTTTTGAAATAAGTAAAGTGACATTATACCTATAATGACGGTTTTGCTTAAAACTTAAAGCCATAATGCTGACTAAAAATAAAAACGTACTGTTCTTTTACTTTAAGTGACATTGTGATTTTAAGAAGCTGACAGAAGTTTTAGCAGGTCGATCGTCATTATCTGTGTAGTGTCAATATGCTAGCTTAGTTTACCATAGCGACAGTTGGCATGCTTAAGTGAAAAATGTCGTTTTAAGCTTAAAGCCACTACAACTGGTACAGAAAGCTTATAACGGTGTGGTTAATGAATGTCATTCGTTGTTTAATGTCACTGTGTTGTATTTTTTCTATAAGGTTCATAATAGAGTTGTATTATGGGTACCTACTAGACGACTATTTATAATTAGATAGATATAGCCACATTACGAGCCCTATTGATCTAACTGTGGAACTAGGTTGGTATGTGTAAGATTCCCATATTTATTAATTATAATATAATATTATTTATGTGCTGTGTGATACTTTTTCATTCATCAAAATTAGCAAGTTATTTTTGTGATGTCTGTTATGTTCCAATTTTATTTCTGACAAGGTGACACAAAACACACATTAATTATTATTATCACTAGGTAGGTACTTACCTATTAATTACCCATAAAACTATTGTTCTCTTACAGTAGAAAATGTCTCAATGTGTCTTGAATGACAAAAAAGTTTAAAGCTATTTGAATAAAGTTAATACTACTGTTTTAGTTGAAACTGTTAATAAAGATAATACATAATAATAATAATAATAATGACCCCGCGGGGGCAGCTTGTGGCGAGCTGACGGTGAGTGGCGACACCGCGGACCCCTATTCCAGAGGGCCCTGTCATCTGGCCCTCGCCTCTGTGCTTGCCTTCACCGGCCGGCCAGAGTGGAGTCGCAAGAGCGGGACCTATGCTCCAGGTTGGAAGTGTAAAATGTCATAACGCCGGCGGCCCTTGAACGGATTACCGGGATCTGGCTACCGCAGACTCACCTCTCGACAACCTCACAGCCGCTCCAAAGTGTTGCCCTGTTGTCGCACTGTGCGTGCGGCCATTGCGGGGCCCACTCAATGAGTTGGCGAGTCACCACCTGTCTTATACAATTTTGAGACTGATTGTCACGGCAGGTGTCCGCTAGTCTCTCCCATAGCCCATTATCCAGTCCATCCAACTTTCAAATCTATAGCCCATGACCTTAGTTCCCATCGCAGCACAAAAGTGCTGCACTGCAATAGTCTTTGCACCTGGCGGGGACCATCTCTTGATGTATCACATTGTGCGTTCGGGGATAGTATCCGCCACGTGTATCCCTTGCTTTTAGATTAAAGTGTCTTAAAGGGCCTCTGCGCTGTTGGCTTCGGCCCCACGTACGCCTCCCAAAGGTCCGGGACCCCATGGTCCCGAGATATGGAAAAGACATACAAATAATAATGAGATAATAATAATAATGAAATTATTATAATAGATAATGAGATTTAATAGTCATGATGAAGAATTCGTACCTCCTTCAGAAGAGCTAGTTCTAATAACGTAATGTGTCGCTTGTGAGTTTTTTGTTGTTTTTCCGGGTTGGTTTAATTTTGCTACTGGCTGTTTCTAAAGTATTTATAATATTGTTATTTTGAATTTGAACTTCTGAATGTGTATTTGTGGTATCTCTTCTTGTAAGGTGTCAAAATTACTTCGTAATTCTAAGTTAAACTGATCGTGGTTACAAATAAGAGTGTGTTTCTGTTTAGGTGTTTTGCCTATTTATGAATTAATTGCTTACGGTGGATTTAAGTCTTAAACTTTATTTTTGCTCTCACGGGTCTGTGATCGGAACTAAATTTAAACCTATTGATGTACCTAATACCTACATAAATAAATATCTAATTAAACTTTTGTCAGATGATAATATTATTATATAAGTAGTCAATTTCGTGTGTGATATTCCGCCAGGCGAAGTCCAGGTCCAGCGACTTTGAAGTTTTTTTGAGAAAAAAGGAATTACTTATCTACGTTCATGTTTCGACCAAAGGCAAATGGAATAGACCTAGAACTACGGTCGTTTCTGCTGCCAAGGCCATATGTGGTCCGACTATGTATGTGTGCTTGATCTGACTTCACCAAGGACAATGGTCCATGTTTCCTGCTTTTCATCAGTAGATTTATTTAGAGGGTCATAATCTCGTAATACTCTTCAATCTTATCATCGCAATGTGTAGATGTTGATGCGTAGGCTTTGATTGCGGTTAAGGTAGGTATATAGCTTTGGGATTTGGGATATGCTTAACGTCAACACAGCCACCTTGTCGGAGTAATTTGATAATCCGACAATGTTGTCCTGCCACTTCTTTTTGACGACAAAGCGTGTGGGTATCTTCCGCCGGGTAGTTTCAAAGTAGCGCCAATAACAGAAAAGCTAACGGAAAAACGTCTAAGGTGGTACGGTCATGTACAGAGGCGTCCTGTAGACTACATGGTTAAGGTAGCGCTCGATATTTCAACGACGAAGCGAGTCAAGCGAGGACGTCGAAGACCACCTGCTACCTGGCTGACGACGGTTCAGCGAAACCTGAAAGACCTCAATATAGACGCCGACGTTGCACTCAATCGTGCAGAATGGAGCAAAAGAACAGGGAAGGCCGACCCCAAGTAAATGAGAACAAGGCCTAGCAGGATGATGATGACGTGGGTATCTTCCGCCCGGGGATTCTTAGCACCACTTTTACAGGGTACTTAGCGCCGTAACGAGGAGTCGTACATGTCAAATGAGATTGGGCCATAAGCCCACCATGCTGGTTCAGTGCGGGTTGGTGGATCGCCAGAGGCTTGTTTGGTATTCCACAGGGTGACCACGTGCAGGAGAGGCTGGTCTGGGGTCCGTTACATGACATTCGGGCCCCTTGCATCGCATCCCCCAAATATTATCCTCCCCTTTTACTGTTTATTTACTTTGGTAATTTTTGATCGTAAAAATATAGCCAAACAAAACAAGCTAAGAATACTCTAGTTTTAAAGAAAAACTAGTCTTATTTGCTAATTTTTTAAGACTGAAAGTCGCTTACTTTAGTAAATATTAATTAACATCCATGTAAAATGATTCTATTTGCGCTTTTTCTTTGAAATAAACTTTAAGTTATATCAAATAACTGGATATAGTGTCACTGTTCCATAAATTGAATCAATATTGCGAAGTCGTCATGTGACATTAAGCAAAACTAAACGGAATAGTGACATTACAATTTTCTTTTAATTGAATTATCTTAGAAATTAAACAAAAAAAACACAGTTTACTCAAATGACTAACAAGATTAGTTTAAAATCTAACAAAATATAGCAAAAAACTCTTCCTTTTATCTTTAGTACGGCAGTTTTAGACGTTTGAAGATTTCGAAAATTTTAAAGTTCTGTACCCAAAAAACACGTTTTTCGCTTAATGACACTGTGTTTCTCAAGGAGCGACATGAGGAACATTCATATACTCCATGCATTCTCATTTCTAAAGTTTTTTTTATTCTCACTTACTACGATACTTCGCTAAGATACAATATGAAAAACAAGTAGGTATAATAATTTACCATCTCCATAATGAAATAGCAGAGTTATTAACAACATTAAAAAGCCACGCATTTTTGCTGTGACGAGTTTTTGACAACTCGGAAAAAATGCGATTCAACTGTTTTTTTACAAAGTGCAATTAATTTTCTCACCATCAGCAAAATTTCGAAAGCCATTAATAATTACGTTAATTGCAAAATGCTTGGTATAATTATGATTTAATTGCAACAAGGTTTGGAAATAATGAGATACTCGATCGGCGTATTTTTAAAGTTAAAAATATTTTAGGTATTTGCTTGCAAAGTTTGGTTATTTAATTTTAGTAAAACATTTCCGTTAATTATTCTAAACGTAAAGTTAAGTCAGGGATACACTTCAATTCAATTCAATTCAATTCGTTTAATACGGTGCAAAACGTACAGGTCAACAAAATACAAAAATAAAAATAAAAAACACACACACACACACACATCTAAAACTAAATAACCCTAAACTACACACATGTCACATAATTTAAAGAAAAAATATTACACAAACACATATACATATATATATTACATTAAAATAAATTCTTAAAATAATTATAAGAGGAGAAATCTAGCGACACGTCGCTGGCTCAATATTACAAAGTTGTATGTTACATTTTCAAGATAGTTGAAATTCGACTTAATGACACTATGACAATCTGCCGTATCCGAACTTCAAGATATTCACAAGAGACGACACGTACTAGTAGATCCATTCTGGATACGTTATAGTTTAGATATCAACTAGTTCTCTTTTGCAGCGCAATTCGGGCAACCAATGTCACTTTTACGTTAGATAGAGTAAGATATCTATTGAGATACGTTTTTACGTTAGATAGAGTAAGATAGATGTGAATTGGATCTCTAAGTCATATCCTTTGGAAATCATTCAAGAGTATCTCCAGAATCGCGCAAATGTCAAATTTGACAGGTTAGATCTTAAACATATCGTTATCGTATCTTGGTGATGTGTAAAAGATATCTAATAGATGTCTATTTCGGTTCGATAAAAGTGAAACATAGAACCCTGTAATATTGGGCCAGCGATGTCTGGCGATTTTTAAATGTTTCCGAAGCTAGCTTTACATTTATATTCACCCCCCAATATACCAAGCGTGGTACGGGCTACGGGCATGTGATGCGGAGGGATGAAAGTCATGTGACGAAAAAGGTATTACGAATGAATGTGGAGGGAAGTAACGGGAGAGGAAAACCAAGAAAAAGGTGGAAGGACTGTGTGAGAGATGAAATGAAACGAACGCAAGTTAATGATGAGATGGCGGGCGATAGAGAGGTATGGAAGAAAAAGACATGCTGTGCGCCGACCCCAAATGAATGGGATACCTAAGGAAGGGATACAAGCGGATGATTACCATACTAGGTAATAGCCTAGATAAGAGTAGGTATATAATAGTACTTTAAAAAAAATGAGAGAGGCTGTATCAGGGACACAGCCGCTATGGCTGACGTGAAACGTGGTGTGGACCGCCAATGCGAAGGCCGAAGGCCGAGCTTCGCGTAGGGCCGAAGGCCCGAAGCGTCCAGGATTTAAGTGCTTTAACATAGAACAATAGTAAAACTGTCTAAATGCGAAGGCCGAAGGCCGAGCTCCGCGTAGGGCCGAAGGCCCGAAGCGTCCAGGATTTAAGTGCTATAACACAGAACAATAGTACAAGTGTCTAAATGCGAAGGTCGAAGGCCGAGCTCCGCGTAGGGCCGAAGGCCCGAAGCGTCCAAGATGTCAGTGCTTTACCACAGAAAAATAGTAAAAGTGTCTAAATGCGAAGGCCGAAGGCCGAGCTCCGCGTAGGGCCGAAGGCCCGAAGCGTCCAGAATGTTAGTGCTTTAACACAGAACAATAGTACAAGTGTCTAAATGCGAAGGCCGAAGGCCGAGCTCCGCGTAGGGCCGAAGGCCCGAAGCGTCCAGGATTTAAGTGCTATAACACAGAACAATAGTACAAGTGTCTAAATGCGAAGGCCGAAGGCCGAGCTCCGCGTAGGGCCGAAGGCCCGAAGCGTCCAAGATGTCAGTGCTTTAGCACAGAAAAACAGTAAAAGTGTCTAAATGCGAAGGCCGAAGGCCGAGCTCCGCGTAGGGCCGAAGGCCCGAAGCGTCCAGAATGTTAGTGCTTTAACACAGAACAATAGTACAAGTGTCTAAATGCGAAGGCCGAAGGCCGAGCTCCGCGTAGGGCCGAAGGCCCGAAGCGTCCAGGATTTAAGTACTTTAACACAAAACAATAGTACAAGTGTCTAAATGCGAAGGCCGAAGGCCGAGCTCCGCGTAGGGCCGAAGGCCCGAAGCGTCCAGGACATCAGTGTTTTAGCACAGAACAATAATACAAGTGTCTAAATGCGAAGGCCGAAGGCCGAGCTCCGCGTAGGGCCGAAGGCCCGAAGCGTCCAGGATGTTAGTGCTTTAACACAGAACAATAGTACAAGTGTCTAAATGCGAAGGCCGAAGGCCGAGCTCCGCGTAGCGCCGAAGGCCCGAAGCGTCCAGGACATCAGTGTTTTAGCACAGAACAATAATACAAGTGTCTAAATGCGAAGGCCGAAGGCCGAGCTCCGCGTAGGGCCGAAGGCCCGAAGCGTCCAGGACATCATTGTTTTAGCACAGAACAATAATACAAGTGTCTAAATGCGAAGGCCGAAGGCCGAGCTCCGCGTAGGGCCGAAGGCCCGAAGCTTCCAGGATTTAAGTGCTTTAACATAGAACAATAGTACAAGTGTCTAAATGCGAAGGCCGAGCTCCGCGTAGGACCGAAGGCCCGAAGCGTCCAGGACATCAGTGTTTTAGCACAGAACAATAATACAAGTGTCTAAATGCGAAGGCCGAAGGCCGAGCTCCGCGTAGGGCCGAAGGCCCGAAGCGTCCAGGATGTTAGTGCTTTAACACAGAACAATAGTACAAGTGTCTAAATGCGAAGGCCGAAGGCCGAGCTCCGCGTAGCGCCGAAGGCCCGAAGCGTCCAGGACATCAGTGTTTTAGCACAGAAAAATAGTACAAGTGTCTAAATGCGAAGGCCGAAGGCCGAGCTCCGCGTAGGGCCGAGGGCCCGAAGCGTCCAGGATTTAAGTGCTATAACACAGAACAATAGTACAAGTGTCTAACTGTGAAGGCCGAAGGCCGAGCTCCGCGTAGGGCCGAAGGCCCGAAGCGTCCAGAATGTTAGTGCTTTAACACAGAACAATAGTACAAGTGTCTAAATGCGAAGGCCGAAGGCCGAGCTCCGCGTAGGGCCGAAGGCCCGAAGCGTCCAGGATTTAAGTGCTATAACACAGAACAATAGTAAAAGTGTCTAAATGCGAAGGCCGAAGGCCGAGCTCCGCGTAGGGCCGAAGGCCCGAAGCGTCCAGGATTTAAGTACTATAACACAAAACAACAGTACAAGTGTCTAAATGCGAAGGCCGAAGGCCGAGCTCCGCGTAGGGCAGAAGGCCCGAAGCGTCCAGGACATCAGTGTTTTAGCACAGAACAATAATACAAGTGTCTAAATGCGAAGGCCGAAGGCCGAGCTCCGCGTAGGGCCGAAGGCCCGAAGCGTCCAGGATGTTAGTGCTTTAACACAGAACAATAGTACAAGTGTCTAAATGCGAAGGCCGAGCTCCGCATAGGGCCGAAGGCCCGAAGCGTCCAGGATTTAAGTGCTATAACACAGAACAATAATACAAGTGTCTAAATGCGAAGGCCGAAGGCCGAGCTCCGCGTAGGGCCGAAGGCCCGAAGCGTCCAGAATGTTAGTGCTTTAACACAGAACAATAGTACAAGTGTCTAAATGCGAAGGCCGAAGGCCGAGCTCCGCGTAGGGCCGAAGGCCCTAAGCGTCCAGGATTTAAGTACTATAACACAAAACAATAGTACAAGTGTCTTAATGCGAAGGCCGAAGGCCGAGCTCCGCGTAGGGCCGAAGGCCCGAAGCGTCCAGGATTTAAGTGCTATAACACAGAACAATAGTACAAGTGTCTAAATGCGAAGGCCGAAGCGTCCAGGATGTCAGTGGTTAAACACAGAACTGACAGACTGGACGCTTCGGGCCTTCGGCCCTACGCGGAGCTCGGCCTTCGGCCTTCGCATTTAGACACTTGTAATATTGTTCTGTGTTAAAGCACTGACATCCTGGACGCTTCTTGCCTTCGGCCTTACGTAGAGCGCAGCCTTCGACCTTCGCATTTAGTTAGACTCTTGTACTATTGCTTTGTGTTTGAATACCGAAGTCGCACATCTCGCGAATGCGTGATGTATTATAATAATTTTGGATAATATCTAAATTTTATCTGTAAAGATTATTTGGGGTCATAATGATTCACTGTATCTAGATGAACTTGAATGCAGCATGTGATGGGTAATTTTAAAATAATTAATTACAGCGTCACACCTATTTAAATAATTAAATGATCAATTCATTTTGGAGTAATGAATGTAACGATTAGGTACAATTTTTTTTGTAAATAACAAACCAAAATTACGAGAATAGATATTTTATACGGGTAATACACGTTTTATAGCAAACTCGTTCGTGTCTTTCCTGTAGCCATCGCATTTAAGGGAATCTAAAAGCATTTTTTTACGCAGCACCTTTACAGGCAGAATATTTTATTCAATACTTGAGACTCAAATGAGAAAAACGGGATATATATGAACCACAGTCGTTACCTTTTATAGTACCTATTGTCCACAGAAGTGACCTTTTCTAAATTATGTTTTACCCATTATATCAGAAAGTACCTAACTAAGATTACTATATACTTACTAGCATTAGGAACTCGGGATTGTCAAGCAGCCGTCATACGTTATATGTGTTCTATCAAAGTAACTCGCGCCGCCGCGCCGCTTTAGATGCTAATGCATTATTTGAGGAGATGAGCATGTATTACTATGGTGAATGTGGTATTAAAAGAACCGGTATTGCTTTATCTTACTATTTCAGGTATATTTTGTCAATTTTGCGCCCTATTTTTCGCACACGGTGGCCTCAAACAAGAGCAGTGATAAAAATTCCGTAAAAACTGCCACATTTTTATTTTTTAACAGCTTATTATAATTCCACGTACTTTATTTTACTCATATTTCAATAAAATAAAGTAAGATCTATCAAATGACATGAATTTTACCGAAATTGGTTAATGGGCTGATGAGTCATTACTAAATGAACACTGAAAATAGGGGTCATTTTTGCTCCGAATACGTCGTGTCTAGCGCAGAATCAGCGCCATCTATGTCAGCGGCACGTGCTGTTCCGAGTAATGGCTACTTTCTTCTACACATCTGTATCAAAACTATGTTTATAGATATTATAGTTTCGGAGATATAAGCCGCCGCGCCATAACACTTTTTCGTTACATCGGTTTTTGATCCGAGCCCCTCTACGGGTTTTTAAAGACGTTTACCTACGTTTCACGTCAAAAATGTATGTATGTATGTGCGACAGTGACGCATGACACGATAAAGATAAAAAAGAGTTTCTGCCCGCGACTTTGTCCGCGTGGACTGATGTTTTTCACGATAAAAACTAGTATAACATTATAATAGTCTATCCTCAGTACTCCAATTAACTCTATAAGTATCAAATTTCAACCATATTAGTTCAGATCTCACCTTTCGTTCCCACCTATAGTTGCCGCCGCCGCCGCTGCCGGTCGGTCAATGTCGTGGCCGGGCCGTAAAGAGCTAACAAGCCGCGTAGCCAAAATGCCAATCGCTTACGCTCCGTAGCGATCGAAACGCAACTGTCACTGTCACACTAATATGGAAGAGTGATAGAGAGACATAATGCTTTTCGTTGTCGAAGCGATAGCGATTGTAACCTTGGCTAGGCCGGCAGATTCGTCAGGTCTGCTAGTTTCGTATTCATAATAATATATTTGGATTGCTATATTAAGCGGATCAAATAGGATGTGGGTCTGTAAGGATAGAGAGAACTAGTAAATAAAAAAAACTACGGCATATATCAATATGTTTTATGATAATGTTTTCATACACCAAGCTAAAGTAAGACAACTTTTAATTAATTTTTTTTTTGGTATGTTTGTAAACCCCACGAATCGAAATATATCAAACGCTCCAATGAAAATTGCTTTACTTGTAAAACAAAGTATTTAAAAGGGGTGTACCGTCCATGGTCTTTCTCCAGAAGTTTCATATTCGTCCTGAAGCATCTCCTCCTTTGGACATTTCTTACTTGTAAGCTTTTTCATCAATTTCTTAGGTCGATTCAAACAGTGTTCCAGTTTTCCATTATTGTAGATCTGGTTAGGTATGATTTCCATGAGGTCTTTTATAGTTGTTTCCAGTGTTCTGACCATCAAGACAGCTTCATCGACCTGTGGTTTGTATTCTGGATAAAGAAGTATTAAATTAGTATAGTTACAGGCCCCGTGCCGCCCACCATACAAAATTATAGCCAAGGAAGTTTGAATCTAGTTGGTTTTTAAATTAGGTCGAATCTCATTTATTCGAAAATTATACGAGACAAATGAAAAGCTACCTTCTGTGTGTGTAATGAAGGTTGACATTCCATCGGAACTGAGTGTACATCGTAATGTACATTGGGCGGCACGAAAAAAAATATTGAATTTAATATGAGTAATTAGATACCTTTGCTGCATCCTGAAAAAGTTGTTAGAGTTAGACCAAAAAAAGCCTGCAACGATTTTGAGAGCACACGCAGTGCAAGTGTTATTTGAAACGTCATTTCTTTGTCGTATAAATAACACTAGCAATGCGTGTGCTATCAAAATCGTTACAGACTTTTCTTGGGCTAACTCTAGGTGTAAGGCGATGTTTATTAAAAAAAACAGTGAGAAAGGTAAGTAAAATTAAAAGTCAGTTGTATCAATGATACTTCAATCCCAATTCAAACTAATTCAAAATACCTATTTATTTATTAGTATCAGCATTAAATAAGTAGAATCAATTTTCTCTACATTTTCTTTTATTACTTTATAAGTTTTTAAATAAGTATCGAGGAGTATCATCTGTATTTTACTTAATACAAAATAGTGGTTTTCGATCACAGAAGGGGAAGCTTCAAGTGCAATAAGGTCCTTTTTATCTGAAACTCCATCAGAAATTCTGATAAAATGGTCTTTATTGCACATGCATTAGGTCCCTTCTCTAATAGAAAGCCACATTATGTTTTATGTATTACTATAAATGTAATAATAACAAACCAAATATTTACCATTGCTGAAATGTACTATAGTACAACACAAAATTAAGTGTATTATAAGATTTATAAGAGAGCGATGCATCTTCGATGGAGCACTCTGCTTTCTCAATTAAGCAATTACAAAGCTAGTTCCGAGATTGTGTTCAAATTAATTACTTGGTGAAAATCACTTATTAATTACAAGTACCTACTAACTCGATTAAAGGCCAAACCACACCGGATGCGTGTGCGTGACGTGCGCGTGCACGTACGCGTCCCGCTGCGTTGTAGAATATGAAAACTCATAAGAGAGGACACACCGCTTGCGTGACGTGTGCGTGACGTGCGCGTACGCGTGACTTGCACGCAACGCAGCTCCGACGAGACAAACCGGCTGCGTGCTGCGTGCACGCGTCCACGCAGCGGAGCGGCAACGTCGCTTCGTTGCGTGCAGTGATGACGTTGTGTTTAACTGCGTTCCCTATGAGAGGGCGAACCGAGCAGGTTCGGACACGCACAGCTCGGTGCTGCATAGGTGCTGTGCGTGTACACGCGCAGCCACTTGTATTTATTTACAACTCGGCCGGTGCGCGTGCTGGTTTTTAATACGGATTCAGTGATAAAAGAAAAACTACGATATAGCACAAAGATTACCACAAATACGTATAAAAAAAAATAATTTGGCCTGTGGGAAAGAATCGATTTTAGGTATTAACGATACTATTGGAAAACAAGGTTGTTGTATTGTGAACTATTTTGCGTCGGTGAACAATATTATGTACTCTCAACTATCTCGATTCAAATATGAGACATTTTTTTCTTCTAATTGCAATGGCGGCATTAGGTGAGCAGCTTCCATTTGCAACGGGAGTTATAATAACATGATGTAGGTACTGTCGCAGGAGTGTTTTATTTTACTGCACGCATGACTGAGCTGCAGCGTGCGCCTGCGTGGCGTGTGCAGCACGTTGCGTGGCGTGCGCTGCGTGACGTGCGCGTCACCCGGTGTGACAGGGGTGCTGCGCACGTCACGCAGCGCACGCCACGCAACGTGCTGCACACGCAGCCGGTGTGGCTCGGCCTTAACTCTTATTTCTTAAGGCCGAGCCACACCGGCTTGCGTGTGCGTGACGTGCGCGTGTGCGTGCGCTAAAATGTTGGAGCCGCACACGCACACGTCACGCAAGCGGTGTGCCATCTCTCATAAGGATCTGTATACTACAACTCCGCACGCGCACGTGCACGTCACGCACACGCAACCGGTGTGCACAGGCCTTAAGGCTGACTCACGTTAGACCGGGCCGTGTCCGGGCCGGAGCTTTCGGCGCATCGTTTTGTATGGAAAGCATCACGTGATCGCCTGTATCATGTCATAGAAAAGTAAGCTCCGGAAGCTCCGGCCCGGACCGGTCTAACGTGAGTCATCCTTTTTAGTCTTTAGTACCTTAAATATTAAAAACATGTAATTTATAATTATATGTTAGGATAAATCGTCAATTATGTACTTGTCACCGGTTAATAACTGGGCACTTTAAACTAAAAATTAATTCTATTCACCTATTTATAATCAGAATTAATTTTAGTATACGTATAAGGTTTCAATAACTGGCCGCCCTTCAATAACTAGCCACCTTATATGAAAATACGTAATTATGTACAACATGTACTCACGTACAGACATACGGCGCTATTCTGGAAATGAATTAGAGATTAACTAGATACGATATAGCAGCCATTCTCAAAGTGTGTTCAGCGGAACTAGGGTTCCGCAAAGCCTCTGTTGGGGTTCCGCGAAAATACTTGTAATAATAAGAAAAAAACCAGCACTTCTATAGGTATATCTGGTCCACAGTGACGAAGGAATATTTTTAATTTGGGGTTCCGTCAAATATTTCGCTTTCCAAAAGGGTTCCGTCACCAAAAAAGTTTGAGAACCGCTGCGATATAGTAAAGATATGTGACGTCCCACGGGTAAAGGTATCTTATGGCGGGTGGCGCTAACGCTATTATTAACGCCACTACAATATTACTGCGGCGCTATGTGATATAAGTGCCAGCCGCCAAGGTACCTTTTTCCGTGGAACGGCACATATCTTCACTATTTCATATCTAGTGAATCTCTAATTCATTTCCCGAATCGCGGCGCCAGTCGCCATAAGGTACCCTTTCCGTGGAACGTCACATATCTTTACTATTTCATTTATATTTCGAGCCGATAGTATTAAATATCGATATAGACAATGTGCTATAAATAAATACGTACACACTGCCTTCATTTATGGACATAAAGGTCGTGTGTACATATTTTTAGTACTTTATCCATGTTTATAATACCTTGACTGTTATCTTTCTGAGATACTTGTTAGCTTGAGCGGTATCGGCAAATCCTTGATGTTTGTTTATAATTCATAATAATGAATGTTTTTAAATAATTTTAAATACATACCTAGATTTTTGCGATTAAAAATGGATAGTTACGAATAAAAAATAAAATTATTTGAATTAATAATAAATAATTCATTTCGTTCGTCTTTACGACGGCAGTTTCAGGGGCCCATCTAGTAAGCGGCGAGTCACCACCTGCCTCGATAACGTGTACTAACATTGTTATGGCAGGTGTCCGGACCTCTCAGCAATAGCCCAATCTTTTGACCAGCCAAAATTCATCACTATAACCAGCACTTTTCTCCACTATATTTACAATAGCCCCTACGCCTGTTGGGACCGATTGACGGGTATCTATTTGTACCCGTGAATGGGTTCTAGCAGGTGTATTACATAACAGCAAACTTGTAACGGTTTGCTATAAAACCTCGTTTGCGCTAAGCGTTTTGTGCTGGCCGGTTGTAAAAAAAAAAAACATTTTTAAATAGTTTTCTGGAATCTGTCACTTGAAGAAAATTGATGAACATTTACGACAACTTCTTGCAAATAAGATACTAAATATCTCTAAAATAATATAATTTACCTAACTTACTCGATCTAGATCGTGCCTTATTGGTATTATGCTGTATACATTTCCCCGGATCGGGTAAGTGTTGTGAATATTTCATTTAAGTTACTACTAGGAATAATTTTACGTTGTATTCTTTTATACTGTTAACATGCTGTTAACTAATTTGTTATTTTCTGACTGCTTCATCCGTGAACACTAAAATAATGCTGAAAGGTTAACTTTCCTGATATTTCTTTCCTTGTGGGCCGGATGTAGCAGTCACTGTTGTGTGCATATTCTAATATGACCAATAATACTAGGGATCAAGTCTTGGCTTGAAAATTGCCTGCACCCTGCCTGAAAACCCTCTATTCTGCACTACCCCGGGTTGCGCTATGCGCAAGCTCTGCTATCTGGAAGGTTTCCGTTCCGAGCTGAGGATCCTGAACTACAGCGGGAAGCCATCCTAGTTTACTCTGGACCTACTGGGACTCCTGCGCTGTACCGCGGAGCCATCTACAACGGCCCGCCTACGATGTAGAGCCTCAGGAAAGTGCCTCTTTTAAGGACTTGTTTCTATATTTATTTCTCTGTGTCAGCTCAGTTTTACGAACTCACGACCCTAGCTAACTTCCTGTAATTATAAATAATATTAAATATCTTTTCTAAATTAAACTTTCATTTCTAACCTATCTATCTCTACCTACATGTGACGTGAAACGTCACATTGGCGCCCATACTAGGTTTAACTGAGCTGAGCACTACCGAAACAGGTCCTTAGCATTTTATTTTTAGTTTTCACTGATGTTCATGTAGGTTCATTACTATCATTAGTCATTCTAGTTTCTGTACATTCATATCTAGGTACCTAGTTTAAGTTTGTTTTGAGCAGTTCCTTGGTACGTGGTTATCTTTATCGGTTTATTTTGGTTTTTTCTTACTATAAAGTAGCTTCACTTTCCTAACAAATATGTAAGCCACGTACTACGAAACTAAAACTTTTTTTTCTACCTGTGTAAACCTGTGTATATAATCACAACACTCACCTAATTCGTCTGAATTGATCATGGCGTATCCTATTAAGTTTCTATCTCTGCAAAAGGCCGAATTAGAATACGAGGTTATTCTAAGAGGTGGTTCAGTTGGCTTAGTACAAGATCTTCAGAGCCAGACTGTTAAATTAAATATACTACTTGAGGATATTTTAGAATCTCACTTAAAGTCTGCGACTGATCAAAATGATGTCAAATATTTTGAAATAACGAACTATAATAAGTGTTAAAATTAATTCCTTCCGTTATTGCTATCTTTCTCTACGTATATAATCTAATTCTCTGAAACTACCCTCATGAAACTAATACTTACTAACTACACCGCTATCATGTTCTTTAAATTTTCTAATTATTAGGTACAAATTAATTTTTTATTAACCCCTACCGGTTAACGAACTTCTACAAAGTTCGAAAAATTAATTTGCCATTAATCCCTACCGGTTAATGAGCTGTTTGCCTATTATATTAGAATATAAGACTTCTACAAAGTTTTATGATAAAGAATAGTATGCGTGAATAACTTGGATACTGAGGTTTAGAGTTAGACGAATTTAACATCTATTAATAGTTATATGAGAGTATTTTATACTAGCTTAAGTATAATACTCAGTCTGTATGGACGCAAAAACACTTTTCTGTTGTGTTTGTTGCTTGTTTGTCTGCGTGTTGCATGTATGAAGAGGTATTTTGTGAGTGAAGCCTGATTGATAACTTGTATTTCTATTAAGTAAAATAGAGACTTAGCAGCGGATTTTCTTAGCAAAAATCCTAACCTAAAAAGGGGGGTATGTAACGGTTTGCTATAAAACCTCGTTTGCGCTAAGCGTTTTGTGCTGGCCGGTTGTAAAAAAAAAAAAAACATTTTTAAATAGTTTTCTGGAATCTGTCACTTGAAGAAAATTGATGAACATTTACGACAATTTCTTGCAAATAAGATACTAAATATCTCTAAAATAATATAATTTACCTAACTTACTCGATCTAGATCGTGCCTTATTGGTATTATGCTGTATACATTTCCCCGGATCGGGTAAGTGTTGTGAATATTTCATTTAAGTTACTACTAGGAATAATTTTACGTTGTATTCTTTTATACTGTTAACATGCTGTTAACTAATTTGTTATTTTCTGACTGCTTCATCCGTGAACACTAAAATAATGCTGAAAGGTTAACTTTCCTGATATTTCTTTCCTTGTGGGCCGGATGTAGCAGTCACTGTTGTGTGCATATTCTAATATGACCAATAATACTAGGGATCAAGTCTTGGCTTGAAAATTGCCTGCACCCTGCCTGAAAACCCTCTATTCTGCACTACCCCGGGTTGCGCTATGCGCAAGCTCTGCTATCTGGAAGGTTTCCGTTCCGAGCTGAGGATCCTGAACTACAGCGGGAAGCCATCCTAGTTTACTCTGGACCTACTGGGACTCCTGCGCTGTACCGCGGAGCCATCTACAACGGCCCGCCTACGATGTAGAGCCTCAGGAAAGTGCCTCTTTTAAGGACTTGTTTCTATATTTATTTCTCTGTGTCAGCTCAGTTTTACGAACTCACGACCCTAGCTAACTTCCTGTAATTATAAATAATATTAAATATCTTTTCTAAATTAAACTTTCATTTCTAACCTATCTATCTCTACCTACATGTGACGTGAAACGTCACATTGGCGCCCAACGTGCAATAGTCTAAAGATTACAATGATAAACCGGGAGTATAAACGTCACAAACTTCTCCAAAGGGCCTCTACGTGTTGGATCTGTATCCCCACGCACGCCTATCAAATGACCGGGATGTATATACCCGTGAGTTTTTTTAAGAGAGACAAATAATAATTCATTTTATTTTGGCCCGCTTACGTTATTCCAAGTGTAAAAATTATCTACGACCGATATCTTTTGTAAGTCTGGAGGTAGTTCTGCCATTATGTTCTTAGGTATTTTATCTGAAACAAGAAGTGTTTAAATTTAAGGTGGCCACTGACGAGCCTTCCTACAGTCCAAATAGCGTGGCTGCAATCCAAAATCGGTCCGTGAATGTCAAAAACGTACAATGTTTAATATTAGGATGCCATCCATTTGGATGAATCCGTTGTAACGGCATCTATTTGGAAGGCTCGTCAGTGGCCTGCTTTAGAACGTCAAATCGTAGGTATTAAGATGAAAGTTATACAGGGTGGAATTGTTAACTCTGACCATACTCGGAGGGCCACCCCTCATACACATAACATTATCCACATATTAGGTCACACTGAACAACTTTTACTATGGGACCATACCTCGAAAACGCGAAAAAAATCAACTGTTCTATAGAAAACATTGTTTCTGATTCACTGAAAAGTATGAAACAGCAGATTATTTTTCGAGATTTCGTGGTTGGCACTATAGTAAAAGTTGCTATGTATGACCTACATCCCTCAGAGAATAAAGAACCCTTAAAGTACAATCACGCTCCATGATTGTTACGCTATTTAAGGTTCTAGCTAAATTGGGGCCCGATTCGGATTATGAAATAGACATCTATTAGACATCACCAAGATACGATAACGATAATTTTTAAGATTTGACATTTGCGCGGTTCTGGAGATACTCTTGAACGATTTCCACAGGATATGACTTAGAGATCTAATACACGTCTAATAGATATCTTACTCTATCTAACGTAAAAGTGACATTGGTTGCCCGAATTGCGCTGCAAAAGAGAACTAGTTGATATCTAAACTGTAACGTAATATCTAGAATGGATCTAGTACGTGTCGTCTCTTGTGAATATCTTGAAGTTTGAATACGGCAGTTGGACACTCCATTGCGCAAGTATGGAACAACCAATTTAGCTCGTAAAACACATAAATGGCGTAACAATCGCCGAGCGTGATGGTACAGTCGCCATCAGTTATATCGGAGCGGCCAAGGTGCTCACAAATATCTGAACACGCCTCTATTGCCAAGGCGTTAGAGTGTTTGTTCAGATATTGTGAACACCTTGACCGCTCAGATATATCTGATGGCGACTGTGCAAAATGAAACCTCACGTACCGTTGCATTGGTATTTCATCTTGTGCCACTCGATAGTTTCCTGGGAAAACGCATATACTCCAATCCTGCCTCCTTTAATTGTTTTATCAAAGACGTTTCCAGAGTCGACTATGAGGTTGCCGAGTCTGAACACCTTTATACGGATGAGGCCGATGCGAGGCCGGTGAATGAGCTGCCAGGAATATATTAGCAAGTGCTTCCAGCCTTGTTTGTTTGGGTCTTGCCAAAGGAGTTTCACCTGTTAATGACATTGACACAGAATTAATAATAGTACTAGGTATAGAAGGTTCACTCTCTAACAAAACGCATTTATTACGGCAGATATGACCGCAAGCGCGAGCAGGCGTCCGTTAAATTAGTCCGATTAAATTCGCATGGGTAACAAAACCTTAACAAATTATACACCAAAACCTTCCTCAACAATCAATTTATTGATAGGTGAAATGAAAACCGCATGAAAATCCGTTCAGTAGTTTTTGAGTTTATCGCGAACATACATAGACACAAACAGACAGACGCGGCGGGGGACATTGTTTTATAAAGTGTACCTTAGTGATGTTGCATTTTCGGGAAACGGGGTGATACTGAACTTGTGATTCCGTATTTATCCCGCTCACAACGAGGCTTCAAATCAGCTAACGCAGCGTACTACGTAGGCGAACAACAACACGCGAACGCGAAGCGAAGCGGGGTAATCCATCCTTTGATACCTATAGAAGTGTCCTACGTGGGCGATCTCGTTGCGAACGCGAACGCCTTAGGCCCGCCGCGTTCGCGAGTTGTTCGCTTACGTAAAGCCCCCTCCAGACTATGCGCGTGAATCGCGGGCGAAGCCCCGAACGCAAGTGTGGCGTCGATTTGGCAGATTGTTCAAGCCTTCGCGCCTTGTTCTCCGTTTTTTGTCGGTATTTCGGCCCGCGTCAAAGGAGACGTGAAGCGCGAACTTGCAAGACTCCACATTACATAATATTTTGGCTCCTCTGTGGCAAGATAAATATGAATTATATTATATTACACAGCTATATTTTACGGTTTAACAATAAAACAAAACGGAAAAACAGCTAAATCACGTATGATGCCATAGATAACTAACAGTTAAACTCGATCAGCTGATGCTTTTCCGCCATATTGCCGCAAACCAAACTGCGAAATCGCCGTGAAGTGTGCGAGTGTGGAGTCATACGTCAACTTCGCGATATGTTCGCTCCGCGATGTCGCGCCGCGATTCACGCACATAGTCTGGAGGGGGCTTAAGACGCAGCATAAAATGTTTGATAATAACCTGATCTTTAACCGACTCGGTGCTGTAAAGCGCGTTCCTCATATAGGCGCCGGGGCCCGTCGACGAGTTGACCAGCTTAATATGCAGCCCCGCATCCGCCTTCACCACGGAAGGCCAGCCTATCCAGTACTTGTCTGATTTCGCTTTCCACGACACTAAGTAAAACTGACTGTTGCTGCGATAGCTGAAAGAAAAGGTAAGTTAGCGCCACTTGCACCGTTAACCCAGTGTCAAATTGTACTGGTAACCATGGCAACTACAGGTTTAACCGGTTAACCCCGAGTTAGTGAATGGTGCAAGTGACCCTTTAGTCTCTTTGTGTACCGTCACAGATCATGCAGTACAGTCAGCAGAAGTTGCTAAGCGGGCCAGGTGTTCAAAATGATCTTGACGCGACCTTATTGTTAAGGGAATAAGAGCGTGTATAGGTAATGTTGAACACCTCGCCCGCTTAGCAACTTCTGCAGCTAACTGTACCATTAATACTGTTACCGGTTACTATAGTAAGGTACATAGAGAAATATAAGTAAGAGTGCTAACTCTATAGGGGTCATCCATTAATTACATCACACGTTTAGGGGGAGGGAGGGAAGAAAATGTGACATATTGTGACATGGGGGAGGGGGGAGACACAAACTTTGTGACGTCATTTTAACTTCATCAGTAACCGAAAATCTATTTAAATTATTTTATTCGCTGTACATTTAAATAACAAGTTTATAAAACGATAATCGTTTTTATTCGTTTAATTTTCTTTCCTAAGCAGTTTTGGGTTATAAAATTACTAATATTTATATCGTCAAAAATATTTTGATAAAATATTAATAATACTTAGGTACTTACTTAATTCGATTTGGAGTGTTTGTAGAAAAAATGTGACGTCACACTAGGGGGGAGGGGTTTGCCAAATGTGACAAAGTGTGACAAGGAGGGGGGAGGGGTCAAAAAACCTAGAAATTCGTGTGACGTAATTAAAAGATGACCCCATACATCAGTTTTCTTACCAAAACTTGATGCTAGATGTCGACTATGAAATAACTCACGTTTTGGTAAGACAACTCATGTATGGAGCTAGCACGCTTTCCTTGGGGGCTGTACATAAATTACGTAATCTATTTTTGTCGATTTTTGACCCCCCTCCCCTAAAATCATCCAGAAATCATGTTTCGAATGACCCCATTTCCTCCTACGTCATGCTATTTATGCAGACTCCCCCCCCCCTAATTTGAAATGACGTAATTTATGAGAATAGCTCCTTACTTATATTTCCTTATAGAACTCGGATAAATATAACCACAAGATTACGTTTCATATTTACCTAGTGTCTTAAGCTAATTCAGATTTACATTTTAATATCAAAATAATGTCAGTTTGTTATCATTCCTCCGTGGGTCTCGTCCGTTTGGGGTTCGTGGGATTGTTCGTGAGATCGTGGGGTTCTTTGTGAGTTCGTGGGGTTCTTCGTGGGTTCGTGGGGTTCTTCGTGGGTTCGTGGGTACGAGCAGAGGTTGACCCATGATTACCTATATGTAATATAAAATTCCCAAATACATTTTATATATTTAGGTATGCCTTACCCGAATACAATTCCTATAAAGTCATCATCATGTCTATTCCTGACAACAACGTTTCCAGAGAAGTCGAGGCCAGCGTAGGCCTTGCACCCCACCACGAGGCCGGCGTCGGCCCGTATTTTTGACGTTATCTTCTGGCCTCCGCTGTACACCATCCACACTGGGGACCCGTCTTCTATGAAGTCTGGGTGCAAATCTACCTTCATGTAGTCTCTGAAAGATCAACTGATGAAAATACATTGACATACCTCTAGCCGCCCAGAGACCTATAAAAAGGTATCCTGTTCCATTCTAATTTGAACGTTGTGTTCACAAAATAAAATTTCATTTTGCTTGGCAAGGTTTGACATATGGGCGGTAGGGTGGTTCAAAAAACATTTTTTTTTATTTTCCGACGGGCCACCCCCTTATTTTGTTACACTTATTATGCTGATAAAATACACCAAGTTTCGTAATTTTATCTCAACTACAAGGGGGTGCTCAACCACTTTGAAAATTTTGTATGTTGTATGAAAACCAAAAAAAACAAGTATTTATTATTCAAAATTTTATTTAAGTATCTGTTTTCACATTATTTGCACATGTGATTTATAAGTTTTTAAGTAGAAAAACATTTTTATTTCAATTTTTTATAATTTTTCAAAAGTAAGATTTTTTGAATTTCACCTAAAAAAATCATAAAAAATAGAAATAAAAATGGTTTTTCACCAAATAACTTTTAAATCACACTTTCAAATAATGTGAAAACTACTACTTACATAAAACTCAAAAAAATAATAACTTAATTTTTTTGGATTTCATACAACTTTGAAAAATTTCAAAGTGTTTGAGCACCCCCTTGTAGTTGAGATAAGATTACAAAACTTGGCATATTTAGTCAACAGAACAAGTGTAACAAAATGAGAGGGTGGCGCTTCTTCTAGCTAGAGTTTGAATTTTTCCCATACAAACGTGAACCACCCTAATGGGCGGCTAAAGGTTAAGGACAGGCGTTACGAGCAATAAGAATGGGGCCAGTACAGCGGGGTCAAGTACAAGAATTTAATCCAATCGTGTAGTCTAACGTCATACGGAGCCGAAACGTGGCCACTCACGATAGGACTGGTCCATAAATTTAAAGTCGCTCAGCGAGCTATGGAAAGGGCTAAGCTCGGAGTCTCTCTGAGGGATCGTATTCGAAACGAAGTCATCCGTCAGAGAACTAAAAGTCGTCGGCATAGCAAGCTGAAGTGGCAGTGGGCCGGTCATATTAGTAGAACCTATAACCGTTGGGGTAGACGAGTTCTCGAGTGGAGGCCGCGCATCGGCAAACGTAGCGTAGGACGCCCGCAGACTAGATGGAGCGATGACCTTCGCAAGGCGGCTGGCAAGAGCTGGATCAGAGTTGCCGCAAATCGTGCTCAGTGGCGTGCAATAGGAGAGGCCTATGTCCAACGGTGGACGAGAGTAGGCTGATGATGATGATGTGTAGTCTAACGCAACAAGTTACGACCAGTCGCGCGCATGATGCGAACTCATAATCTCATAAACCAATCGCGTTGTGGCGTTAGATTCCACGGTTGGCTTGAATTCGTGGGCATGACACCGCTATACTGTAAGACCTGTCCTTAGATATGTCAATGACTACATGAATGTTCGGCACGAATTTGTATCGTAAAATTGTGTTTTATGCTCATTCCCTTATGTGCGGAGACAATAAGGACTTTACAATAAAACTAGATCCCTGGATTATCTAATAGCTTATCAAGTTATTATCATTAGCACAAGCAAATATGTGTCGCTTAACTTCAAACTCGGGTAAATCCATTCGACCCTCTCAGCAAACATCTACCCTATTACCTTTTCTTAATACCAAATTTTCATAATCTGACAGATGGATTTACCCGAGTTTAAAGTTAACCGACTCATATGGGACATCTGTTGTATATCACAATGGGCCAACGCCGGCCACTCCAAGGGACGCAGCCATGCGGTAGAATGAGATAGCAATATCACTTGCTCCCTAACGCATAAATGCGTCCCTTGGAGTGGCCGGCGTTCGCCTATCCTGTAGAGTAGCCATAATGAATCATGGTATAGACATATCATACTGACGAACTAGATATTGTTTCGTTGCTGACGTTGGCGCAGGAATCTGGCACTTCGATAGCAGTTTCTTGGTCTTCGTCGTCTGGACATATATCTACGTCTATCCTTTCCACGTCTGCAAAAAAATAACACCTAGAATCTGTGCGGAAAAAGAGCGGAATGTAAGGCAGCCCATTTACATTTTACGATTCTTTTCTTTCCGCACAGACTATAGGGATGACGACGCAATTTTATATAACAAAGTCAACACAACAATATTATAACAAAATCCATACTTCATGATGGCTTCAACTTGATCGTGAAGTCAATCATATTTTGCTGTGAACTGCAAAATGCAAAGCGCAAGCAAGGCGGCCAATTTTTGGTTCAAACATGTGTTAAATATGAAAAGGGATTATACAGAGCCAACGTCTTGGAAGAATCTTGACAACTGGGCTATAACCGCGAAAATTGAAGTTCGCAAATTGCGGGGATTTTTCTCTGTCACTCTAATTACGCCTTCGTTGGAGTAAAAGAGAAAGATCCCCGCAATTTGCGAATTTCGGTTTTCACGGTAGCCGCTCTGTCCTCATTGGAAGCATATCATATTATGCAGAAGCAGTCGGGCTAGCATATGATTGGCGCGATAGTATCTCGCGGCGAAATAGACTACCCGTCCCACTTTAATTAACATAGTTAGAAAAAGACGTGTAGTCTATCTCGCTGCAAGATAATACCTACTGTCGCGTCAATCATGTGCTAAGGTCTACAGGTGCGTTAGTTTGAGGCCGTGCGGCGCACAGAACTCGACGCTACGAGCAAAAGCCATACCACCTGTGGCATTTACAAATACCATCGGAGGAGTGCTGACTGCAGCTAGTGTGGGGCATTCACTGCTAAAATTGGCTATGTCAGTCACCAGAGATCACACCAACAGCTCTTAACTGTAAATCGCTGTCGCTGTAACATAAAACAGCTAGGGAGAGGATAGTATAGGGCTCTAATAGAAACCTACGAACTATACCTACCACTATTATCTTCGTTCGATTGCGACGGATCGGTGGTGGTAGCTTCTGTAGTAGTAGTGGTACTCTTCGTAGTGGTACTCTTCGTAATGGTACCCTTCGTAGTCGGCCTCTCGGTTCGTGGTTTACTGGTTAACCGCGGCATTTTTGGTGTAGATTTCGGTCTCGTACGTCTTGTCGGCCATTTTACGTCAACTGTTGGTTTTGGCGTTCGAGGTTTTCGGTAGTGGCCTGGCCAAAAATCACTTTCTGAAAATAGTCAGTTTAAATAACCACTCGGATTAAACAACCAATACTAATTTATATCATTGACTGACATGAGATACTATATTCAAAGGAACATTTTCAGTTTGACTGGTTTTTGCTAAAAGGATTTAACTATCACTAATTTTATAACGGATATATTGATATTTTTTTCATTTATTTGAGGAAAAATGTATATGGCGTATGAATCTTTTAATTTATGTACCTATTAGTGTATTGATTTTGTAAGAAGTAAATAAAATGTACATACCATGTATCATACCGGCCAGAGCAACCTTATGCTTTGAATCTGAAAAATAATAACAATACTATTAACAATACTAATTAGTATAGTATATAAGTATAAGGGGGAGCATACACCTGCCGCGTGTGTGGCCGAGGGATCCTGTCTCGTATAGGGCTTTACAGCCACGAACGCAAGTGTCGTAACCAGGATGCTGCTTAAAACATCTGACACAGATGATAAAGGCCTGTTATTATTATTACAGTTTTCTTCTTCTTCATTTCTGTAATATAGGATGACTCACGTTAGACCGGGCCGTGTCCGGGCCGGAGCTTCCGGCGCATCGTTTTCTATGGAAAGCATCACGTGATCGCCTGTCATGTCATAGAAAAGTAAGCGCCGGAAGCTTCCGCCCGGACACGGTCATTTGTGTTTTAATTTATTTATTCACGAAAGACACAAGAATTAATTGTCAATGGACATTGGTTGTCATTTATGTTTAATGGGAGATGGCGGGACACCTAGACAAATATTGTGAAAAGTGGCGAAGGGGGGGGGGGGGGGGCATTGGCCATTAATGACAGGAAAACAGGTAATAAATGAAATACAGTTCCCCATATTAAATTCTTAAGGCCCCAGTACACAGTAGCTGACGATGGGCCATGAATGACATAACGATGAACAATGGCCAGTCGTCCGTTATTGTATACCATTGCCCCCTGTCCACAATAGCGATGGCTTGTCATGGGCCATCCTTGACCACTATGTACTGGGGAATTAAAGTACCAACCCTTGTGAACGTCCTCGTCCTGGGTTCGATTTCCATCCATTATGTACGGTGCTGAACCGTAGCACGAATGTCGCGAGACCAACTCTAGTCCTAGAAGAGTTATATAAATTAACTGGTTAGAGTCGGACCAAAAAAAAGTCTGAAGCAGATTTGATAGGTATGTCAAGAATGTACTTATACAAGGTAGAGGTATACCCACTATCAGCTGGATGCCGACACTGGTACATCCGTACGTGGCAGTCACTGAGGAAGGAACGGTAGACGCCGTGGTCGCATCGCGCGCACACCATACCGCTGGTTTTAGGACATTCGTCGGGGCACTCTTCTTTTGGAATTGTCATGCTTTCTGAGGCCAAACATAGACACAGTCATAGAGAAAAAAAATACATAGATACAATGTGTATGATCATTGGTCATAGAGTTCCAATAGAGAGGAACGCCTGTTAATGGCTACTCCGTTTGGTTATATCATGGAAGGGTTTATATATTAATTTATGATTTGTCATAGAGAAATAGTAAGACAAGAGTGCTCACTCCATACACCAGGTTTGGTACCAGAAAGACTACTTTTTTCATAGTCGACATCTAAAATCGAATAGCGGAATTATCAGTACTTTAAGTAGTACTGTCAAGTGACAATAGATGTAGCACCGACCGGAAAGTCTAATGCTCAACAACAAGACTTTCCGGTCGGATGCTAGATGTCGACTATGAAAATAATAGTCTTTTTAGAATAGAATAGAATAGAATAGAATAGAATATCATTTATTTCAGTATAAGTACACAGTTATACAATACATACACAGAAAGAAAGGAAAATAAAAAATAACACTTATAACTAACTTGTACACTGTAACTATACCTACACTGAAAAAGGTGAACACTCAGCATAATGCCGGGTCCTACTGAAGTAGTACCTGACGCTGGTCTTCCGTGAACACCTGTAGGGAGCGTAGTTGGGCGCAGCTACCGGCTACAGTAGAGTTATTAAGATAAAACTATAGGTAACTAATAATTACGACAATAAATAGCGAAGCGACAATGAAGCAGTTGACATCAAGGGATAGTATGACTAGCATGGCCTACAAAGTGTTTCTTATATACATAATACAAATAAATAATATATACTCATCCTTTTCTTTTGGGTGCTAGTACTAGTGTAAGACAAAGATAGTATGATTCTCTCTGTCTATGATTGAAATGAAACAGACCTTTGACAAACTATAAATAGTAACAGTACCTACCTAAAATTCGAAATTACTTGTCTTGTTTACTCTGACACTACTTTCTGCTTAGATAGAAGATAACTTTTTAGTTTTACTTTAAAAGCTTGCAAGGAAGTTAATTGCTTGAAAGGTGGCGGTAGGTTGTTCCAGCATTTTGTGGCGGTGTACTTAAAACTGCCACGAAATGCTGCAGTTTTGTGTTTGGGACACATGAGAAGTGTAGATAACCTTTGGCGCTGCAAAAACCGGAGTTTCTCATGCAGGTATCGAGGTGCTTGAGATTTCACAATCCCGAACAGTAGGCAAGCAAAGTGGAGAGAGCGCCTAGATTCCATGTTCATGAGATCACTTCGGTTAAGATATGGAGTTATGTGAGTTCTTGGTGGAATTATAAAACAGTAACGTGCACAGGCATTTTGGACTCTCTGAATCACTTTCTTTGTGTGAGATAAGAGGCAGGGACCTACAACTGTGTCAGCATAGTTAAGTTTTGATAATATCAGTGATTCGCATAGAGTAATTCTGAGGTCTATGGATAAGTAATTCCGAACTTGGTACAGAATCTTGAGCCTATAGAAGCAGTTTTTAGCAACATCGCAAACATGATTGTGGATTCTTAAGTTTTCATCCATGATCACTCCCAGATTTTTAGCTTCTGTAACTTGTTCAATATTATTACACTGATTTAAACTTTCACGATTATTAAACATTATCAAACTGCACAACGGGACTTAATCGCGTATTTAAGTTTTAAGATTTACCTCCGACGTTTCGAGGACGGCGTTGTCCCCGTGGTCTCGGAGAAGACTGGCTCAAGTTGACATCAACATCTTCTAGCCGCGCGAGTTTTTCGAACTACCCGCACTTGGTCTTGTTTATCAGTTTGAACGTTTTGCGCACTAGGGATGTCACTCTGTCGACACACAACACTAACGATATTCGATTTATCGACTGTCGATATTCGTTTCCGCTTACATTTACTAATGACTGGATTCCATGTGGATGAGATCTTAAAACCCTCGTCCCGATTAAAATTGCAATGTTTTTTGATTTCAATGGCTTCCCGCACTTTTCTACTGTAGAAATGGCGATCCGTGGAGAGGATTTTAGGGTTATGCAGCTCAATCCAGTGGTTTGGTCCTGACTCCAGCAAATGCTCAGCCACCGCAGACTTGTTGACCTGACGATTTTTGACAGCTGCGATATGTTCCTTAACTCTTTCTGCTATGGTGCGCTTAGTTTCTCCGATATAGGAACTACCACAACTGCAATCTATTTTATAAACGCCAGGTGACTGGAACGGAATAACGTCCTTCGGTGACCTTAGGCTCCCTGCTACTTTGGATAAAGGTGTGTACACCGTCTTTATAGAGTACTTTCCAAGTACTGTGCCAACTTTATCCGTTACCCCCTTTTACATACGGCAAAAATGCCGGCTGTCTGGAGACATCAGGACGTTTCCGCCTTGCCTTTCGTCTGGGTTGCCACTTTTTTACCTTGTACCCGTTCCTCCTTAGTACCTCCTGAATATGCGACATCTCGCTCTCTAAATATTCAGGGTCACACAGATCATGTGCTCTGTTTACTAGCGAGGTAACCACCGATTGTAAGTGACGAGGATGGTGGTGAGAAAGGGCGTTCAAATACCTGTCAGTGTGTGTAGGTTTCCTATAAACAGTATGAGTTAGGGTTCCGTCCACTCGACCAATCACTTTCACGTCCAAAAACGGCAAACTGCGCTGTGATTCCAATTCATACGTGAACTTCGTCTTCGGATGAATTGAATTTAGATATCGGAGTAGTTGCTCCACCTCCTGCTTCCCACCCTTCATAATACAGAAAACATCATCCACATAGCGCTTCCACAACTTCACCGCCCAAGGCTGCAAGTTTATACTGGCTTCGATATGCTCCATCCAGATATTTGCCAAAACCGGTGCTACAGGGCTACCCATGGCTACCCCATCAATCTGGAGGTAATGCTTTCCACAATACAAAAAGTAGCTTCCTTCCAAGCAGTTCCTCAGCAACACCATTACTGACTCCGATATACCCTCATCGCTCAGTTTCCTTCTGACTACTTCTAGACATTCTTTAACGGGAACATTGGTGAAGAGCGACTCAACGTCAAAGCTCACCATTACCTCATCTGGTTCCAGCGTTATTCCCTTGAGAATATCTATAAAGTGACGAGAGTCCTTCACAAAAGACGACATACTACCCACAAGCGGCTGCAACACCGACGCAACATGCTTTGCAAGATCGTAAGTGGGAGAAGAGATTTGACTCACGATAGGCCGCAAAGGCACATTCCTTTTATGTACTTTTGGCAATCCGTACAGTTTAGGTGGCAGTACGATCTTGGGTTTGTACAACCGATCGAACACGTCTTCTTCGAACAACTCCCTGTTGTCTTTGATGACAGCCCTAATGCGACGAGAGACCCTAGCTGTAGGGTTGTACGAAACAGGCTTGTATACGAGACTGTCATCCAGTAAGTGCCGTATTTTGCTGTCATAATCCGTTGAGTTCATCACTACAGTGGCGTTTCCCTTGTCAGCCTTAAGAACCAGGATGTCCTCATTTTCCTTTAGATCCCTAAGGGCTGATCGCTCCTCCGCAGTGGTATTACTCTTTGGAAGTTTGGCTTTCCTTAGAATAACGGCAACATCCTGTCTTAACTCTTCCGCGTCGCACGACCGATATCTAAATTCAATTCATCCGAAGACGAAGTTCACGTATGAATTGGAATCACAGCGCAGTTTGCCGTTTTTGGACGTGAAAGTGATTGGTCGAGTGGACGGAACCCTAACTCATACTGTTTATAGGAAACCTACACACACTGACAGGTATTTGAACGCCCTTTCTCACCACCATCCTCGTCACTTACAATCGGTGGTTACCTCGCTAGTAAACAGAGCACATGATCTGTGTGACCCTGAATATTTAGAGAGCGAGATGTCGCATATTCAGGAGGTACTAAGGAGGAACGGGTACAAGGTAAAAAAGTGGCAACCCAGACGAAAGGCAAGGCGGAAACGTCCTGATGTCTCCAGACAGCCGGCATTTTTGCCGTATGTAAAAGGGGTAACGGATAAAGTTGGCACAGTACTTGGAAAGTACTCTATAAAGACGGTGTACACACCTTTATCCAAAGTAGCAGGGAGCCTAAGGTCACCGAAGGACGTTATTCCGTTCCAGTCACCTGGCGTTTATAAAATAGATTGCAGTTGTGGTAGTTCCTATATCGGAGAAACTAAGCGCACCATAGCAGAAAGAGTTAAGGAACATATCGCAGCTGTCAAAAATCGTCAGGTCAACAAGTCTGCGGTGGCTGAGCATTTGCTGGAGTCAGGACCAAACCACTGGATTGAGCTGCATAACCCTAAAATCCTCTCCACGGATCGCCATTTCTACAGTAGAAAAGTGCGGGAAGCCATTGAAATCAAAAAACATTGCAATTTTAATCGGGACGAGGGTTTTAAGATCTCATCCACATGGAATCCAGTCATTAGTAAATGTAAGCGGAAACGAATATCGACAGTCGATAAATCGAATATCGTTAGTGTTGTGTGTCGACAGAGTGACATCCCTAGTGCGCAAAACGTTCAAACTGATAAACAAGACCAAGTGCGGGTAGTTCGAAAAACTCGCGCGGCTAGAAGATGTTGATGTCAACTTGAGCCAGTCTTCTCCGAGACCACGGGGACAACGCCGTCCTCGAAACGTCGGAGGTAAATCTTAAAACTTAAATACGCGATTAAGTCCCGTTGTGCAGTTTGATATTGTTCAATATTATTATCTCTTATTTTCAATTGTGGTACAAACTCATTAATTTTTTGCCTTTGTTTATTAGTGCCAATAACCATAAATTTAGATTTATTTGGATTTAAAACTAGGTTATTACGTAAGCACCAATCGGCTATGCGATTCAGGTCCCGATTAATGGCGTCTACCGCAACTAAGGTTTCACTGGGTTGACATGGCAAATATACTTGTAGATCGTCGGCGTAGATATGATAGCTACAATTCTTTAAACAGTGTACTATATCCGCGCTATACAGAATGAATAATATTGGCCCTAATATTGAGCCTTGTGGAACTCCCCGAGGAACAGGTGAGGCCACAGAACAGCTATAGGTACCACTTTCACTGCACAGTTCCACCTTTTGAGAACGGTCTTCTAAATAACTGGAAAACCATTTCAGGGCCACAGAGTCGAATCCATAGTAAGCAAGCTTGGATATAAGTAGGTTGTGATTAATTGTATCAAATGCACGCGAAAAGTCCAGTAAAGCCAATAAAGTTCCGTTTCCAAGGTCTGCCTCAGACAAAATGTCGTCGACGACATCTAAAAGTGCTGTCGCTGTACTACGACCTGCTCTAAACCCGGATTGTTTTTCAGGCAAGATCCCATTAGCATTAAGATACTCCGTTACTTGTTGACAAACGATTTTTTCAACTACTTTGGACAGAAATGGTAAAATGCTGATCGGTCTGAGATCCTTGTAATCAGCCGGGTTATTATTTTTAGGAATTGGTTTGATTCGTGCTTCCTTCCACATATCCGGAAAAACTCCAGTTTGGATAGACTTATTGACTAAAGCTGTAATAATTTTCAGGGTATGTGGTAGTGTCAGTATGATCATGTCACGTGATATTCCATCTGCACCTTGGGCATTTGACTTGATTTTCATGATAATTTTGGAAACAATAGTTTCATTCACCGGTTTTAGGCTAAATGAAGACGCGCCGAAGCGGTTAAATTCATAAAAGGTAAGTTCAGAGATCGCGACACTATCATTTCCTGGGAGAGTAAGGAAATGAGCATTGATTAAATTTGGGTCATTTAAATTGGGAGGAAGATTATACTGTTTTGAATTGAAGCTAACAATATCACGTTTAATATTTTTCCATAGTTGCCGAGGATTTTTTGAACTATTATTAATATTATGTTGGAAGTATGCCCTTTTTTCAGACCACAAAGCCTCATTTACGACACCTTTTAGTTGCTTGTAATACAGTTTATGGGAATCTAGTTTAGACGTGCGAAATTTAGAGTGGGCTTCATCTCTCAGTTTCATCATTTCCCTTACTGTAGGTGTTATCCATGGGTATCCTTGTTAGTGTTCCGTACAAAACTTTGTTTACGGAACACTTATGGGATCACTTCGGTCTTGCAAATCAGTTAAATACGTTTTTCTCAGAGACCGTTTGACATAGATACCTAAAATTTGGAACAGTTATAGCAATTACCACCACTCATATTGTAAATAAGTCAAAACTGCTTATTTCTTATTAAAGGGGGAAATTTAGGGGGTTGAGAGGGGTAGGCTGAAACTTTTTTCATTTGTAAGAATCGTGTGGGGTACCATTAGAAAGCTTGCAAAAAATTGAGTCGATGGACTGATTTTGACTTCATTTTAGACTGCAATAGTTTCGTCAAAAAATGCATTTAAAGTTGCAAGTTTTCATACAAAAATTTTCACCTCTGTCCTGGCGATTTTCGCGAAAACTATAGCTAACAGGCAGCTGACCAGTCAATACCCAACTTAAAGAAGCATGGAGACGGCGGGAAAATTATCAGCTTAACTTTATCTTTATTAGTTTTTCAACTGCAGCTTGACCTTTGGTTGCTTAGGGCTAGCTAACTGATGCTTACACTGGTCAATTCATATTAGGCGAGAAACATCCTTAGTTAAAACTTTGGCATTGAAATTTATGACTTATGTCTTTGACAGAAAGTTTAATTCTGCTTGCTTATTTTTGTGGGATATTTAATTTTATCTCAATAGCCTACTATAAGTATGAGTGAGATCTACAAAATACGACCTTATTATATTGCAAATAAGTTTCAATTTCGAACGGGCTTTCCAACCAATGGACTAGGCATCTCAAAAATTTGAAAAATTCAAATTAAGAATTCCGTTCTTGACTGTCGTTGTGTTTTTTTTTTCCACAATAGGACACATAGAGTTAGTAAGGCGTATAGAGATAATAAAGTTATTTAATATTTATGAACAGCTTTGGCCTCATGTATAGATTTTATTGAGAGTATCTGATTCGTCGAAACAATATACACAATATTCCTTTTCATTAAGTACCATTACATTTCTGTATTAATTGTATAATTATAATATCTATTAATTATATTCAGTACTTATGTATATTTTTGAACGGATCGGTGAGCAACAAGATTCAGGGCTATAACCGCGAAAATAGAAGTTCACAAATTGCGAGCATTTTTCTCTGTCATTCTAATTACGCCTTCATTGGAGTAAAAGAGAAAGATCCCCGCAAATTGCGAATTTCGGTTTTCGCGGTAGCCCCTCAGTCCTGTTACGAGAAAATAATTTTGGAAGACATTAATAGTATATGACAGTTAAATATCACAGTTTTTAGAAACAAAGGTAAAATTGACGAAATATTTAAAGTAATCCGATCTTGTTTTTTAGCAGTTCTAAATAATATTAAAGTCTATATATATGGCATAGAACTAGAAACAAAATCAAATAAAAAATAATAATGAGTTCTAAATTCAAATTGAAGGAGTATACATTTAAGGTATTATAGGCCAAGCGCGCACCACGATATTAATTTTTGCGACACGATTTTAGAATCGCGCTGTAATATATCGCAGAAAATTCACTGCGCGCACTGCGATGAAAAAGTCGACGATTTGTTCATTCTCAACAGGGATTTCGTACCAGTCGCTTGTCATGAAACGTGTCTTTAATATGCGATTGCTGTATGACTTTGAGCATTTATAACGCAAAGGTGATCCCCGTCTATTTCCATAATTAAATGGTCAACATCTAGCGTCTCATTTTGAGACTCCATTGGAGATGCAGGTGCCGAGATGTTGGGGTTTGGAGAGCGAATTGCCGACTGAGGTCCGGCCGGGGTGCGATTTTATTATCATAGTGCGCGCGGGGCCATACAACTCCGCATGCTGCAATTCACTTTGCGACAATCGCGTCGCGAACAATCGCGGAAAAATGTGACAAATCACAATTTTAAAATAGCTGCGATTTTTTGTCGCATATGCGCGCACTAACATATAAACACATACGTTGCATTTCTGCGACAAAATTATCGCAGGACAAAAAATCGTGGTGCGCGCTTGGCCTTACTCTAAATTATTATAATACATCAAGCATTCGCGAGATGCTCGACTTCGGTATTCAAACACAAAGCAATAGTACAAGAATCTAACTAAATGCAAAGGCCGAAGGAGCGATTCGAAGATCCGAAGCGTCCGACAGACGCGCGCCTCCCGTAACTTTTCCAAGTATTTTTAAGTACAAGTGTCTAAGTCGCAAGATCCAAAGGCTGAAGTCGCATTGGGCCGAAAGCCCGAAGCATCCAGAAGGTCAGTTCTAAACACAGGTAATTAATACAAGTGTCTAAATGCGAAGGCTGGAGGCCGAGCTCCGCGTAGGGCCGAAGGCCCGAAGCCTGCAAGATGTCAGTGGTTAAACACAGAACTGACAGCCTGGACGCTTCGGGCCTTCGGCCCTACGCGGAGCTCGGCCTTCGGCCTTCGCATTTAGATACTTATACTATTGTTCTGTGTTTAAGTACTAACATCCTGGACGCTTCGGGCCTTCGGCCCTACGCGGAGCTCGGCCTTCGGCTTTCGCATTTAGACACTTGTACTATTGTTCTGTGTTAAAGCACTGACATCCTGGACGCTTCGGGCCTTCGGGCTACGCGGAGGTCGGCCTTTGGCCTTCACATTTAGACACTTGTACTATTGCTCTGTGCTAAAGCGATGACATTTTGCTAAAGCTCGGCCTTCGGCCTTCGCACTTAGACACTTTGTACTATTGTTCTGTGTGTGTAGTTGAATACGGTATCCTAAAAACAGGCAAACAACCTCTGTAAAATGTAACGATGCGAGCGGTACGGCTACCATCAGTTTGGCATTGACATAAACGCTACCGTGGGCGTGAACGTAATTTACTTTCTATGCATCTCGCTCGTACTGATATATTAGTGCGAAAGAGATATACCTATAGGAAGTAAATTACATTCAAGTTATCGTTTATGTCAATGCCAAACTGATGGTAGCCGTACGGAACACTAAATGCCTCGAGCTATCTCGGACTTGGCCAAATTATTTTTTAATTAGGGATTTTCTAATTGGAGCATATGTGTCATAGATGTACAGTATGTATGCATTAAAAGCTTGGACAGAGTCGTTGATATTGTCGTTTAAAAGTCGATCCCAATTGACAGATTGAGTAAAAGCATTAAATTCATTCAAGGCGATATCTTTCAAAGGTCTGTACACTATAAACTTAGGCAACGGCTTGGGTTTTCTAACGCATAAGTTACAAGAGATAAATGCATGGCTGCTAAGATCTGGGACGTGATCAACCTTCAAGTTCGTAACGCTACAATTGCTACATATAAGATCTAAAATTGTCTCAGAGTGATCTGTGAAGTGAGTTGGGCTAGTAACATATTGATTGAGGCTCATATTGTGTAAAAAGCTTACCATTTTCTTAGTATTCGTTTCGTCAGTCGAGCTCATATTGATATTAAAATCACCCATGAGAACAGTATGATCAAATGTGGAGAAAGCACAAACGGATTCGGTCAATGCGTCTATAAAGGTATCTATATTTAACCACGGGGGGCGGTAAGCGGTACCGATCGCAAATTTCAGGCCGTTCAGCTTGATACTGATCCACATTTGTTCCACTAGCGGTGACTCTGGTGGATGTAGTTGTCGCGCGTAGATGCCAGAACGCAGGTAGAACCCGACGCCGCCGCCTCGTGTCCTGTCACCCGCGGGACGCGGTATGTGACGTAAGCGGTAACCCACCGGCATCGGCGCCCGGCCCCCCTCTCCCTGTCGCAACCAGGGGGCCGATTTTTGAAATTCGATCGTTCGATTTCGTCATTTGGAAATCGGTGGAAAACGGCGAAATGCTAATTTTTGAAATACTAGCGATAGAAATTGGGAATCGAGTGGTATTGACCACTCGTTTTCAATTCTATTAGTAGAATTTAAATGCCTAATAGTGGAGATATTATTGAACGAAATACACGAAATCGAGTAGTCGAATTTCAAAAATCGGCCCTCAGGTTTCATTTATTGCCAGGATATCCACTCCGTGCCGCTCAAAAGCTACCATAAATTCCTCATGACGCGTTCCTAGTGAGCAAGGATTCAAAAGACCTACTTTCAAAAACTTATTAATTGCAAATTGTATAATATAAGAGTGTGAGATTTGTACGTACTTTAAATTTATCAGAAACCTTTTTAGAATAGTTACGTGCCGCAAATTGGTAAATATACGTACATTAATATTTTTAAGATATTGTATGCCATGATAATAACAAAAATACTCGAATTGATGTTTAAAATAGGACAAAGGCATAATTAAGTAACTTGCTTCATTTTCGCTCGTTGCTATATACTTGATTTTACATGAGTTTAGCGTTAAAAGACATTCATTGAACGTTTTAAAAAGAGGTATCAAATAGGAAAATATTGCAAGTAAATATACGTTATATAAAGCAATTGTAATTTTATTTACATGCGTGAGGTGCAATGAGTAGTAATAGTAATACGCATCGTTATATATATAGGGTCCATATAGTAATAAACCATTGAAATTTTCAAGGTAAATACATAATACGAGTACAGTAATTACATTCCAATTTTTAGGTCTCAAATAAGTAAGTATTGCAAGAAAGTATAAAGACATTGTAATTGTATTCACATGCGTCAGATGCAATGAGTAGTAATAGCAAATCGCATCGTTATATTTATAAGGTCTATATAGTAATAATAAACCATTAAAATGACATTGCCTTTCGAGATAAATACATACGCGTTCAGTAATTACATTCCAATTTTCATGTAGGTGGTTACATACTTCACTTTGTCGAATTAAATCGGAGCTATTTCCTATCGGAGGCAGTAGGGACCACACCGAAAACACGTTGAATATCTTGCTCGGATTTGATATTAACAGCTTTGGTGTCAGTGTTGTCAGAGCGTTTCGCATAGATACGCCCCTCTCTCGTCCATACGAATTTCCAGTCAGAGGCTCTTCCCGCTTGTCGTGACATCCAGAAAAGTCTACGGTTACTTTTTGTTAACCGCTCATTGATGTAGATTGGCTGCGGAGTGTGCTCAGGCAGTCCTATATTTTGAGAGTCAATTCCGCGGCGTACTTTGGCGTTCCGGAGCATCTCGTCTCGAAGTGCGCGCCGAGCCAGCCGCACGGCCAGCGGCCGGGAGCGCGGCCGGGCGTCGGCCGCGGCCACGGCGCCGGCGCCAGGGGCTCGCGCGGGAGCCACACGCTCTACACCGACAATATCCTGGGGCTCCAACTTTACGCCCAATTTTTGAGCTACGGTCTGGACTACGTGCGTAGTTGATTCTCCTGTATATTCAGGCACTCCCGAAATTTCTATATCGTTGAGAAGTAACGCCTGGTCCCTATCATTGATGTCTACTAGCAATTGATCGAGTCGGCACTGTATTTCTGATGTGTTAGGCTGACTTTTTTGGTTACTTTTTATAATATGTAACTCGGTGCTCAGGCGCTGGTTTTCAGATTCGAGTTCTTTCACTTTTTTATCGATTGTACGTATATCTAATCGGAAGCTTTTCAATTGTTCCTCCAAAAAATCCGTGGTTTCAGTGAATTCTTCTTTAATCTCTTTAATGGCGAGTTCAAATTCTTTTTTCATTTCACTGAAAATGTCTTGCTTAGTTGAGCTTAGTTTTGCATCTATTATACTTAAATCCTGTTTTACAGTAGCGAGTTTTGAGTCTAGCATGATGGAAAATGACTCCATAATATTCTTCATCGGGTACTCCATGGTAATGGTAGACCTATGATGATTATGCAATAGTAGGTCATCGACTGAGCTTACGTCTTGCTGAGATGCATCGCACATCGATATATCGGCGCCGGTCTGCGCAGGCGGCGATTGTTGATAGTGGCTGCGTACAGGAGTGTTGTCGCCCTTACGTCCACGCCCGAGCGTAATATTATTACACCGAGGACAGTGCCATTTGTGATCTCTTTCTTGCATTTTAGTTTTGTAATATTCTATAGGAATATTCAGACAATAGTAGTGGTACTGGTCTTTACACAGAGCGCACAACAATATCGTGTCTTCAGCGATTACCTCGTTACACGCTATACATGCCATTTTTATGTATCACTTGTATTCACAGTTTAAAATAAAGAATTCCAAATGCAATTCGCACGTCAAGCCACAGCTGCTCGTCCTTGACCGCGCACTTGTCAGCGTAAACCGTTCGGCGCGGTAGGCAGATTCACCACAAGATTAAAGCAATTGATTATCCTTGAATCACAGTTTGGTCTTAATAGACTATATTATATTCAGATCACAATTAGATTTGTCTCACTTTTGTCACAAATATTCGGTCGTTTTACAGTTTTTTCACAATATTATCGTAAAAAGTTAGCAGGAGCTCAATATAGTTAATGTTTACACCGCTAACGCCACATCTACCCTCTCTCCTTTTTGTTACCAAAACGGTACGGAGTAAGCACTCTTGTCTTACTATTTCTCTATGACACAGTATCATAAATTAAGATACAAAACCCTTGCAGGATATAACCAGAGTAGCCATTAACAGGCGTTCCTCTCTGTCGAAACTCTATGACCAATGGTCATATACACATTGTATAGACTGACGTTTATCTAACATGGCTATTTTTACGTGACGGCACAGAATAAGTAATAGTATGTGACGGGCCCCTCCCCCGCAAACATCGGCAGACTGTTTGTACAGAGAATTACAGACAATGCGTCTCCATTTGGTTATATCCTCCAAGTATAAACCTGACTGTGGTACAAAAAGGTTAAAATTAATACCGTTAGTGGCGTAGCGTGAACTGCAATCTAGCGGTGGGTGAAAACAACATCTGCGAGGCCCTTTTCAATGTTTTCCCAAGGTACCTAATGAAAAGGTTGGCTTTGCGAGGCCCGCTAAATGCGAGGCCATGGGCGAAGGCCCTATCCGCCCACGTCTAGCTACGACGCCACTGAGTACCGTTACCTATCATCGTAATACACACGATCATATAATAAGCGCAATAACAGCGTATCACTTATTTTTGCGGCATTTGTTGTGTAACATTAGGGTAAATGTACCTGTAACTTGGTAATCTTCTTCGACATTGTTTGCAACGGGAGCCTCTCTTTTCACTCTCATTCGAGCGGTACACTTTGACTTTTCAACACTTGACAATTTAGCTTTTTCCCCTGAAAAAATGTACTGCGTGTTAACCCTTTTACAAGCACATTAATTATGTTAATTAAGACCAATAATCAGATAAGCCACTATTTACATATAGGACTGTCTTAATTCTAACATAGACGGAGATAATCATAAGGTACTACACCGTACTATATCGTATCTAGTTAATATCTAATTCATTCCCCGAATCGCGCTGTGAATGACGCCGACCACACGCCGACTGATAACTTGAAGCGAATTCGAAGTAGGTACTCGCCAATCATGAGGCATTGTGTAAACGAGCCTAAGCGATGCAAACAATTTTAACATCTATTTTTTGAAACTTACCTACTTGACATTGGAAATCCATCATCGCGCATGCAAGCATTGGAATATAAGTTATTGGTCCTTCCAACGGTTCCATTTTAACACAAAGTTCGGTTGGGTTCCATTTTTCCTTCGAATCGCATCTATAGGGGCATTGCAGACTTTCCATTGTTGAACTAATAATATGAATGGCTATAAAAATTAATGAAAATCTGCGTCAAAATTTCTCTGAATTACTTATCATTATAAAAACTTTTTTTTAAATATTTTATTGAAAACGTTAGCGAAAGTCTCCGTTTTAACTCGGGCATTTTGCTTTCGTATGTCCGGATGTTCTCCTCTACAGGTCGCAATTCTTAAATGATGCTCGTGAAATTTTGTGAACGGATTAAATAACAAAAAATTCCGAGTTTTATATGCGCCAATATGCAATATTTAGCGTCTATGACGCTTAAGACCATTGTGAGTTCACCTAACATTATAAAATAGCATTTCTTAAATTATGAGATGGGCAAATTACTAAAGTTGTGGTTGTAACTCGTGAAACGTCATAACTGTCATAAATAATCATCTTCATTGTAGCCTTCAGTCGCCTACGGCTGAGCATAGGCCTCTCTTCGTGTACGCCACTTATCCCGGTCCTGGGGTAGTCTCATTCAAAAGTGCCCTGCGATTTTCCGAATGTCATCCACCCAACGAGGCCAATAACAAAGTCATAAATAAACTATAACCAAAATATGTACCTAGTAGGTAATGTGTCATAATTAAACTTACTGAATAATAAGGATGTAAATAACATCATGTTAATAGATTTCAAAATAACAATTCAACATTACTGAGACTTGGAATTGCTAACATTCAGACTAAGCAAAGCGACGATGCACATCAAAATAATTGATTCAATAATTGAATTAACGGTTGGCTTCAGTTTCGTATTAAGTTAATAATGTTATGATTGCTGGTTATGCTATAAAATATTTCTTTGACAAAAAGCTTAGATTTAATGTCATTTATACGTTAAACCTTACGATCATAGCGGGATTACGGTGGTGGTACTGGTGCTCGACGCGGTCCCAGTACATGTCATCTTGAAACTTAAGTCATTGTCAATAGAGGTGACAGCAGGGTGTCATCTATTGGGCATTAGCACGTCGAGCACTAGTATCACAACCTTAATCTTGGTAAAGACATTATTTACAAATAGGTCAAGAACGAAAACGCGTACGTACGTCACGCTCTGCTATCGAATGAAAGTAAAGGCTTCGTCACACAGGCGCGTTGTCCGGGCGGGGCGTGAGCGGGGCGCGCCGCTTTAACCTATACAACGCTCACGCCCCGCCCCGGAAAACGCGCCTGTGTGACGGAACCTTATTACTAGGGGTTCAGTTGTGTATATTACATAATTATCTTTTTAGGTGCTTTTTAAATATGGAGGTGAGGAGGTTGAGATTGCGGTGAGATTTGTATCATATTACATTCCATTGGGTTAATTCTCATTTCAAAAACGAGACGGTCGTATAACCGAAGCTAGGGTATCTATCTCTAGTAGAAGAAAACAAAAAGGCATATAAAAATATATACTTATGTATTAATCTATTCAACTTACACTATGCAAAGTTAATTACAATTCTTATTAATGAACACAAATATATTCTGTACTTATACAATACTTAAATGTAACTAAGATGTAACTAAGTATGTTACCTATATCCATACAAACACGGATAGTCTTTAAAATAACATACGCTACAGAGTAGCGTTACTGAGAACAATCACATGGCCTGAATCGTCTATATTTCCTTTTACAAGTAAGATAACGCTGGATAAAGGTATAAAAAGAGCCTACCTATATAGTGTTAGTTTTAGTATTCAAGATTCATCTGAACGCATTACAAATTAATAGGTTCTTAAAATACCTAATACTTTTGTTACTCTTTTGTATACCAGGTACATAATAAAAGTGTTCTTAAAATTCAAGGGCCGAAGACAGGCCCGAGAATTTTCAGACGTAATGTTGTACCGTTGCACACTATGTTTTTTATAAGGCAGCAAACATAAAATGATATATAAAGTCAAACGAAATATTGGTTTTTAGATCTTTGCCTAGAAAATAGATTTTTTTTAATACAACTCTTGGCTATTGTGATATTTGTGATCAATTGATCATATAGAGTAGGTATAGACAAAGGACACGGCCCCCTACGCACCGCGCTTCAAGTGTAGCTGGTTTAGATATCACTGGCAGTCATTTAATCGGCAAATAGAAGGGCTGCAGTAGAAAAATATATTTTATGTTAAATATATAAAATAGACACACAACACAAACATACAACATTAACATTAACTTACACAGATCTTGTACGTAGGCAACTCTGAAAGTTCTTAGAAAAGGCTACTTAGAGATCATATAACAAAAAGAGGCATATTATTTGTGAAAATATAACTCTTTATACTTTTTTTGAGGTATATGCAATTTGGTCGTTATCTGTGTTTCAGGATTGATGGCAATTTGGAAATTGTACGTCGAGCGTTATTCCAATTTCGACCTAAGAATTTTCTCGTATTACTATTTATAACGATTTTCATTGTAGGCTCAGCCAACAACAGAGTTACAGTAGGCTTAAGTTATAGTTTCATAATGAAGCCTAGTTCTTGTACGTCTGTTTATTTTTTAAATTAGACATTTAATCGCTTTTGTAGTTATTCAACGGATGATCATAGAGAAGCATGTCATTCAAGAGTGACGTCAAAAGTTTACATCGCACAGTTGTGCGGTTAATAAAAAATACTGGCAAAAAATTGTATATCAGTAGTTTTTGATATCCCTCAGTATTCATATGACACTGTTAAAAAAATCTTGCTTAAATTATTTTGTGTCAAAAAAGCTTGAATCCCGATGGGTACCTCATGAATTTCATACAAAACCTCCGAGGACCTAAAATCGCCATACAAAAAAGGCATTGGAAGAATGAGCTGTGTGCGCTTCAGGGTAATCCTATCCTAATGAAAATTTGTACGCGTGGTCAGAAAGAGATAAAGCACGCATTAAAATAAAGAGTAACGTCCTAATTACTTCAGCTTTTTCTATTCTAAACACTTTCAGTTTGCCCCTCGTATATGTATTGTGTAGAATATAATTGTGATAGCCTGAACGTTTTGGCACAATTTGCCCTCCACGTCCGGTTGAAATAATTAAGTACCTATTTATTTAACGTAGATAGGTAATCGACAGCATCACACTTGCTCATAAAGGGTACCCTACGATGTTTTTAGCGTTAAAGGAATCAACTACATATTTATATTTTAAATTTATAAATTAAATAAGTCTTATAATATGAAAAGCGTAGGTATTGAATATAACATATTTTATCCATTATTGTCAAATAAATATATAATATATAATAATTATGGAACTAAAAATGCAACGAGTTATCTACCCTCGTAAAAAGGAACCCACATCCGCGGTATTTGGGTAACAGTGGTCCATTACCACGGTAATAGGCGATTTCGATATTTTGGTTTTGATAATTATTTTTTCCTTTATAATTTTCTAAAACAAGGCCAGAAACTAAAATAATATAAACTTTAATTAACAAACTAACATAAAAAAATATGTCTTGGTCCATACACCGCCGGTTTATGCTTAATTTTTGGCTCTTTTTGGGAAACTCGCTTAACCCCCTCGTTAATAGGGGTACTTATCTTATTGGTCCGTACAGTACCAATACAAACATCACTTATTTTCTACTCTGATGTTATGTCAGTTATCAAAAACACGCATTTTTTTACTAAAAACACCGACGCAAACGTATGCATGTTCTACTCTGTAAATCTGTTAGCAGATTTTTAAATAATCAACAAGTTATATCAGTAAGCATTTTGAATTAGTCTTACTATCATAGCAATAGTCTAAGCTAGACAGCTTAACTCGATTATCTGTCCGAACAGTCATTTTCTATTTCATTGAAATCATATTCTGATTGCAAGATACTGTGATCATAAACATCCTGACTTGCTCAATGATTAAACTCAAAAAATCATCTTTTAACGAGTAGGTAAACCCTTCAATAGGTACTAATGTCATCCAAACTTTAAAATTCAACTTGAGTACCTATTACTTTTCTTCTGATGCTCAATTTTGACTATTAAATACATCTATTGCCATTGACAATCTCACGCCAACATAACGCACTCTCATTCCTAAGCAGTTGCTAACGACAACTGTAGCCTATGGACAATAGCATTTCATATGCGCGTGAATTTATTTTAAGATCTATTTTTAACCGGTAGGTAGGCACCTCACTATTAAGCTGAATCTCATCGACATTTACATTTGTACACTTTGTTCCACTACAGGAAGTAATAACGTTTTTTTTTTCATCTGCCAACAACAAGCGTGTTGATATTCTTTATTGATAAAAACAAAGAAATAAATAAATAAACATAATAAAACTTACAAAAGTATAGGTAAAAAATTTGCCCCAGATCGCCGTCAACGGGCAAGGTGCCCAGAAGGCTGGCCGTATTTCCCCGCTGTATAGCGATGCTAATACGCTGGGCGAAATAGTGGCCAGCCCTCTGGTCACCAGAAGCCTCTATTAAGCGCGCCGACAAGTCTTTGTACAGTCGACGTGCACTTGATTAAGTTTGAGCTGCGTAATCGGTTCGTTACAATGTGTTACATAGTTGACATGTGAACCATAGACCAAATCAAGTAGGTAGGTAAGTTTCCTGCTGAGATACCCGCGACAAATGTACTTGGTGTCTACTTCATACTAACGCATCTCTATGTACGGATGTACAGGAATATAACGTGAAGATACTAAAGATCAACCTCAAAACGAATATCACCAAAATCTATTGACGAAGTACTTAACTATACAATCGGATTGCAATTTACTACGCCTGAAAGCGTACATCTAAACTTTTCTCATAAAATAAATATTTAAGAAACAAACGTTCATCGACTCTTAATAATCGTTTTCCTTTCTCTTGAGTTTACCGCAGTTAAGTAACAGTAAGAAATTAAAGATTTAGGGAATTAGGTACTCGAGTCTCAAACCGTTGTCAATCTAATCATTGGTAGGCATCATCATCATCAAGCAATATCAGCTTTTAACTTTATCTACAAACGCGACGAAAATACACATCGACTTGAACTTGAAACTAAAAACGCATTGCATTATGAAATTGCATTGCAACGTTGCTATCACTTATCTAGTTTGTAAAACGTACACACAACTTCAGTGGCAAATTTTAGACTATCTCTAATACTTAGTCTAATAATACTTATCCCAAAATACTCTTATCTTTTTCGCATCAATGTTATATCTCTAGCTCAGTGTTTTTTTTTAACCGTACTTCAACGTTGGCCAACTTCAATTGCAATGCACACGAGCTGTTATATCGATCGATTCATGATACTGATTTTGCGAGTACAAAATAAAACTTATCACACCTCGCATCTACATCATAAATACTGAGATCAACACGAAGATAGTAATGATTTGATCTCACCGGGAGTAGGTCTCCAATAAGACGTTCCGTCATGTCCGCTGAAGCCAGTCGCAGCGGTACAGCTCAGGATATTGTTGGCTGGTCCTCGAGACACAGGCGGGTCGTAACAGGCTGCCCGTCCAGGTCGACGCCAGGGACCAGGTCACACAGGCTGGGTGTGCTAGAACGCTCCTCCAGCGCCTCCGCCAGGGTGGTTCAGGATCACCGCCAAAGTTGTTTCTAATCCACCTATATTAGGGAAGAAAAACTAGCGAAGACGCGCGTCACGAATATCGTTTTTCAATTCACATGAATTTACAATGCAAAATCTAATCAGAAATGGCAAAAAGCGGTTTCATAATGGCGTTCAATCCCTGCTTCTGATTTTAGTTCTTAGGGGAAGAACTTTGAATAAATTTATTCGGTTATTTTGTGAAAATGAAATATGAAACCAAAATTAAATACAATTTAATAAAAATAAAGTTTTTAAAGTACACATTATCAAATTTAAATGTAAAATAAAAATCTCAGAGCTAGTATTTAAGGA